>NW_019264345.1:881989-887768 GCF_002742605.1 Olea europaea var. sylvestris | reverse complement strand
AATGCTAGTGGACCTTCGGGTTCTAGGGAAAGAGATATGAAATTCTTACGGGGATTTAAGAGGACCTAAGATGGGTGTGTCGCTTGGTCACCGATATACTCCATAAGAGAAGAGCGGTATGAAGTGTATTATTTATTTGTTATATACCTGTGTATGGAAATTTGCACGTATCTTACTGGGTATTTTTAATACTCACTCTTACATTAATCTTTCAGATTAGTTCGGGTCGATTGGAACAGTGGAGAATTGGTGATGCAGACTGCCAAGTGGATAAAGAATAGAGAAAAAGAAATAAGTTTGCCATTTTAAATTTAGCAATTTGTTTATTTTAATTTAGAACGCATTATTTGAATTACTTAGGAGTTTATGTTTATGGTTAGATACGCTTTCAATAATTTTAATTTAAACGTTACAATTATTTGTTTATTGAAGAATTTTATATAGTTCCGCATTTTTTTTTAATTAAAGAAAAATGAGTTTTCGTAACGTTCTCGTGTTTATACTTAATAAAAAAATTGGGGCGTTACAGTAATGACACGTGGCAAAGTGTAAACTAAAGTGTACATCATAGTGTACATGTAGCAAGGTCCTTACAGATTGAACGTTGCTATTTGTACACTGATTTTTGACACATTATTTGACACTTGCATTGTTATCAAGTGACATTTGGATGGGAAAACTGTTTGAAATTTAAACTGTCCAACAGGATAATGACACGTGGTAAAGTGTAAACTAAAGTATACACCATAGTGGACATGTAGAAAGGTTCTTACCAATTGAGTTTTGGTATTTGTACACTGATTTTTCACACGTTGTTTGACACTGACATTGTTGTCAAGTGTCAATTGAATGGGAAAACAGTTTGAAATTTAAGCTGTCCAACAGTGTAATGTCACGTGGCAAAGTGAACTGATATTTGACACGTTGTTCGACAATTACATTGTTGCCAAGTGTCAATTGGATGGGAAAACCATTTGATACATGTAGCAAGGTTCTTATCGATTGAACTTTGCTGTTTGTAAACTAATTTTTGACACGTTATTTTACACCTGCATTGTTGTCAAGCATCAATTGGATGGGAAAACTATTTGAAATTTAATCTGTCCAACAAGGTAATATCACATGACAAAGTGTAAACTAAAGTGTACACCATAGTGTACGTGTATCAATGTTCTTACCGATTGAACCTTGCTATTTGTACACTGATTTTTGACACGTTATTTAACACTTGCATTATTATCAAGTGTCAATTGGATGGGAAAGCTGTTTGAAATTTAAGTTGTTCAATAGGATAATGTCACGTGGCAAAGTGAAAACTAATGTGTACACCATATTGTACGTGTAGCAAGGTCCTTATCGATTGAACTTTGCTATTTTTAAAATTATTTTTGACACGTAGTTCGTTACTTGCATTGTTGCCATGTGTCAATTGGAAGGAAAAAATGTTTGATACATGTAGGAAGGTCCTTACAGATTGAACTTTGCTATTTGTACACTGATTTTTGACACATTGTTTGACACTTGCATTGTTGTCAAGCGTCAATTGGATGGGAAAATTATTTGAAATGTAAACTATCCAACAAGGCAATGTCACGTGACAAAGTGTAAACTAAAGTGTACACCATAGTCTACATGTACCAAGGTTCTTACCGATTGAACGTTACTATTTGTACACTGATTTTTGACACGTTGTTTGACACTTGCATTGTATTGAAGTGTAAATTGGATTGGAAAGCTGTTTGAAAATTAAACTGTCCAATAGGGTAATTGTCGGGTTCTATCGTAGTGGAGGTTAATGTTAGGAGATCCTTGTGCCAATGAAGATTGCTTCCAATGATCAGGAAAAAAATGGCCTTATTTCCTACACTCCAGTTAGGCGGAAAGATTTACATGTGGCAAAGTGTAAACTAAAGTGTTCGTCATAGTGTACACGTAGCAAAGTCCTTATTGATTGAACTTTGCTATTTGTACACTGATTTTCGGCACGTTGTTTGACACTTACATTGTTATCTGGTGTCGATTGGATGGGAGAATTGTTTGAAATTTAAACTATCCAAAATTGTAATGTCACATGGAAAAGTGTAAACTAAATTGTACGTCATAGTGTACATGTAGAAAAATCCTCACCTATTGAACTTTGATATTCGTAAGCTAATTTTTAACGCGTTGTTCGACACTTGCACTGTTGTCAACTATCGATTGGATGGGAAAACTATTTGAAATTTAAACCGTCCAACAGGATAATGACACATGGCAAAGTGTAAACTAAAGTGTACACCATAGTGTACATGTCACAAAGTTCTTAACGATTGAACTTTACTATTTGTACACCGGTTTTTGACACGTTATTTGACACTTACATTGTTGTCAAGTGACAATTGGATAGAAAAATGTTTGAAATTTAAACTGTCCAACAGGGTAATGTCATGTGGCAAAGTGTAAACTAAAGTATACACCATAGTGTACATGTAGAAAGGTTCTTACCAATTGAGCTTTGCTATTCGTACACTAATTTTTGACACGTTGCTTAACACTTGCATTGTTGTCAAGGGTCAATTGGATGGGAAAATAGTTTGAGATTTAAGCTGTCCAACCAAGTAATATCACGTGGCAAAGTGAAAACTAAAGTATATACCATAGTGTACATGTAGCAAGGTCCTTACCGATTGAACTTTGCTATTCGTAAACTGATTTTTGACACATTGTTCGACACTTGCATTGTTGCCAAGTGTCAATTGGATGGGAAAACTATTTGATACATGTATCAAGGTTCATACCGATTGAACTTTACTTTTTGTACACTGATTTTTGACACGTTGTTTGACACTCGCAATGTTGTCAAGTGTCAATTGGATGGGAAAACTATTTGAAATTTAAACTGTGTAACAAGGTAATGTCACGTAATAAAGTGAAAACTAAAGTGTAAACCATAGTTTACATGTAGCAAAGTTCTTACCGGTTGAACCTTGTTATTTGTACACTGATTTTTTACTCGTTGTTTGACGCTTGCATTGTAGTCAAGTGTCAATTGGATGGGAAAGCTGTTTGAAATTTAGACTATCCAACAGGTTAATGACACATGGCAAAGTGTAAACTAAAGTCTATGTCATGGTGTACAGGTGGCAAAGTTCCTACTGATTGAACCTTGCTATTTGTACATTGATTTTTGGCACGTCATTTGACACATGCATTGTTGTCAAGTGTCAATTGGATGGGAAAATAATTCGAAATTTAAACTGTCCAGTAGTGTAATGTCACGTGACAAAGTGTACACTGTGGTGTACATGTAGCAAGGTCCTTACCGATTGAACTTTACGATTTGTACAATGATTTTAGACTTGTTGTTTGACACTTGCATTGTTTTCAAGTGTCAATTCAATGAAAAACTATTTGAATTTTGAACTGGTTTGCAGGGTAATGCAATGTGGCAAAGTGTATGCTAAAGTGTACACCATAGTGTACATGAGGAAAGGTCCTTACCGATAGAACTTTACTATTTGTGCACTGATTTTCGACTCGTTGTTTGACACTTTTATTGTTGTTAAGTATCAATTGGATGAGAAAATTGTTTGAAATTTAAACTGTCCAACATGGTAATGACACGTGGCAAACTGTAAACTGAAGCGTACACCATAGTGTACATGCCGAAATGTTCTTACCGATTGATCTTTGCTATTTGTACACTGATTTTTGAAACGTTGTATGAAGCTTGCATTGTTGTCAAGTGTCAACTGGATGGGAAAGCTATTCAAAATTTAAACTATCCAATAGTGTAATGTCACGTGGAAAAGTGTAAACTAAAGTGTACACCATGTTGTACATGTAACAAGGTCTTTACCGATTGAATTTTGCTATTTGTACACTAATTTTCGGCACGTTGTTTGACACTTGTATTGTTGTCAAGTGTCAATTGGATGGGAAAACTGTTTGAAATTTAAACTATCCAACAAGGTAATGACACGTGGCAGAGTGTAAACTAAAGCGTAGACCATAGTGTACGTGTCGTAATGTTCTAACAGATTGATCTTTGCTATTTGTACACTGATTTTTGACACGTTGTTTGACGCTTGCATTGTTGTAAAGTGCCAATTGGATGGGAAAACTGTTTGAAATTTAAACTTTCAAATAGTGTAATGTCACGTGGGAAAGTGTAAACTAAATTGTACACTATGGTGTACATGTAGCAAGGTCTTTGCCGATTGAACTTTACTATTTGTACACTGATTTTCGGCACGTTGTTTGACACTTGCATTGTTGTCAAGTGTCAATTGGATGGAAAAACTATTTGAAATATAAACTATCCAACAGTGTAATGTCACGTGGCAAAGTATAAACTAATGTGTACACCATAGTATACATGTAGCAAGGTCCTTAACTATTGAACTTGGCAATCGGTACACTGATTTTTGACACGTTGTTTGACACTAACATTCTTGTCACGTGTCAATTGGATGGGAAAACTATTTGAAATTTAAAATGTCCGATAGGGTAATGTCACGTGACAAATTGTAAACTAAAGTGTACACCATGGTGTACATGTAGCAAAGTCCTTACTGATTGAATTTTGCTATTTCTACACTGATTTTGGGCACATTGTTTAACACTTGTATTGTTGTCAAGTGTCAATTGTATGGAAAAACTATTTGAAATCTAAACTGTCCAACAGGGTAATGTCACGTGGCAAAGTGTAAACTAAAGTGTACATGTGGTAAGGTCCTTCCAGATTGAACTTTACAATCTATACTTCGACACGTTGTTTGACGCTTGCATTATTGTCAAGTGTCAATTGTGTAATACTCCGAAATTTTTTTTTGCTCGTTTAAATTTCCTTAGGATAGCAATTTAACTTTCAATACTATTTTTGGCCATAAGGTAAAAGGGGACAACACCTTTGTAGTGGTTAATGTTAGAGGTAGTTAATGAATGTAGGCATGAAGCGTCAAGGTTGTGTATACATGAAGTGGTTAATAGTTAGACGAAACTTAAGGCAAGTTTGGATTGAAATGAAGTCGATTATTTTGTTAGGACTTCAATTGACCAAATGATTAAATTAATTTACGATCTACAATTTTTGGATATGTAAGTTGGATATAAGTTTAGATTTGGGATACATTTGCTAATAATGAAAGATAGAGGGTTGGATTATATTAGTTGGAAGATTAGAGATTTCCTTTGCAAATATGGGTCTTTAGGCTACTAATTACTTATAATCAACCCCACTTGTTATCCATCACCACCATACATTTGGATCATAGATTAAACAAGTGTACAAGTATAAAAAAAAAAAAGGGGTCAAAGTCGGCCACCACAATTAATAAAAAATAAAAAAATATCTTTTTATACTTATCCTCTTATACAAGTATAAATATATCCCTATCCATGCCATAGAAAAAGAGATTTCTTTCATTTCTACAAAACACTTATACATTTGAAAAGAGAGCCAAAAACCGAAATTTAAGGAAGGAAGAAAAAGAAGTGAGCTTAACACTTTCAACTTACTTTTCAAACAAAGATCATCAAGTTTTACGGTAAGATACTCTCTATGCTTAAGAGTTATGATTTTCATGGTAATATTTATGCTTAAACTATGCATGAAAAACCACAATATGATTATGGTGGACAAGTCCACAAAGTTAGATATCTATTTATGCCTTAGGACAAGTCCGAAGGGCACCGGCATGTCGGAATATGGAAGTATGGGTTTGATTGCTTTCTTTGGTGTAGTATTATCATGATAAATGTTCAAGCATGGTATCTTACTGAGTATTTCTTATACTCA
>NW_019264345.1:872944-875646 GCF_002742605.1 Olea europaea var. sylvestris | reverse complement strand
GACCGACAAAAGAGTTATGCCGATAAAAGGAGAAAAGATTTGACATTTAATGTTGGCGACAAAGTTTTCATAAAGGTGGCGTCGATGAAGGGAGTTCTGCGTTTTGGGAAGAAAGGAAAACTTCAACCAAGATTCATTGGTCCTTTTGAAATTTTGCAGAAAGTTGGTAATGCAGCTTATCGAATCGCTCTACCATCAGAATTGTCAGCGGTTCATGATGTGTTCCATGTATCGATGCTTCGACAATATGTATCAGACCCAAGTCACGTGGTTAATTATCAACCATTGGATATCAAATCAAACATGACATATGAGGAAAAACCAGTATCGATATTGGATCGCAGAATCCAGCAATTAAGAACAAAGGAAATTCCGTTAGTAAGAGTCCAATGGAGGAATCATGATGTCGAAGAATCGACTTGGGAGAGAGAAGAAGAAATCAAGATCAATTATCCAGAACTATTCAACTAAGTTCAAGGTAATTTCGAGGACGAAATTTTTTTAAGGGGGGAGGATTGTAATACTCCGAAATTTTTTTTTGCTCGTTTAAATTTCCTTAGGATAGCAATTTAACTTTCAATACTATTTTTGGCCATAAGGTAAAAGGGGACAACACCTTTGTAGTGGTTAATGCTAGAGGTAGTTAATGAATGTAGGCATGAAGCGTCAAGGTTGTGTATACATGAAGTGGTTAATAGTTAGACGAAACTTAAGGCAAGTTTGGATTGAAATGAAGTCGATTATTTTGTTAGGACTTCAATTGACCAAATGATTAAATTAATTTACGATCTACAATTTTTGGATATGTAAGTTGGATATAAGTTTAGATTTGGGATACATTTGCTAATAATGAAAGATAGAGGGTTGGATTATATTAGTTGGAAGATTAGAGATTTCCTTTGCAAATATGGGTCTTTAGGCTACTAATTACTTATAATCAACCCCACTTGTTATCCATCACCACCATACATTTGGATCATAGATTAAACAAGTGTACAAGTATAAAAAAAAAAAAGGGGTCAAAGTCGGCCACCACAATTAATAAAAAATAAAAAAATATCTTTTTATACTTATCCTCTTATACAAGTATAAATATATCCCTATCCATGCCATAGAAAAAGAGATTTCTTTCATTTCTACAAAACACTTATACATTTGAAAAGAGAGCCAAAAACTGAAATTTAAGGAAGGAAGAAAAAGAAGTGAGCTTAACACTTTCAACTTACTTTTCAAACAAAGATCATCAAGTTTTACGGTAAGATACTCTCTATGCTTAAGAGTTATGATTTTCATGGTAATATTTATGCTTAAACTATGCATGAAAAACCACAATATGATTATGGTGGACAAGTCCACAAAGTTAGATATCTATTTATGCCTTAGGACAAGTCCGAAGGGCACCGGCAAGCCGGAATGTGCAAGTATGGGTTTGATTGCATTCTTTGGTGTAGTATTATCATGATAAAAATACAAGCATGGTATCTTACTGAGTATTTCTTATACTCATAGTATGTTATGCTAAATTTTCAGATCCATGATCATTTGAATTGATGGAAATTAGTTGGCTTACGCGATGATGGATTAAGGACAACGAAGTTTTGTACCGAAAGTTTTCTTTTGTGTGTTTTGTTCGATGACAGTTTTTCCATCTACTTTTCTTATGGTAGTATGTAAAAATATGAACATGGCATGATGTATTATGGTATGAACATGACATGATGTATTATGGTATTAATAGTAAATTTTGTAATTATATCTTTCATGTTATGTTAAGAGACATTTTTGTAGATTATTTTCCTTGCAAGAGACAAAAGGCAGAAACGAGACAGTTTCTGGAGTCAATTTCAAAATGATGTTTCTAACTCTATAAACGTCCATTTGAGANGCTCCAGTGTTAACAATACCTGACGGACCAGAAGGATTTGTCATATATAGTGATGCTTTGAAACAGGGCATAGGATGTGTTCTTATGCAAAAATGGAAGGTGATAGCCTACGCCTCCAGACAATTGAAACAATATGAACAAAACTACCCAACCCATGATCTAGAATTGGCTGCAGTAGTTCATGCCCTCAAGATATGGCGTCATTACTTATATGGAAATAAGTGTGACCTATATACTGATCATAAGAGTTTGAAGTATTTTTTCACCCAAAAGGAACTAAATATGAGACAGAGGAGATGGCTAGAGCTAGTAAAGTAGCCTACGCCTCCAGACAATTGAAACAATATGAACAAAACTACCCAACCCATGATCTAGAATTGGCTGCAGTAGTTCATGCCCTCAAGATATGGCGTCATTACTTATATGGAAATAAGTGTGACCTATATACTGATCATAAGAGTTTGAAGTATTTTTTCACCCAAAAGGAACTAAATATGAGACAGAGGAGATGGCTAGAGCTAGTAAAGGATTATGACTGCACTATCCATTACCATCCTGGTAAAGCTAATGTAGTAGCTGATGCTCTTAGCAGAAAGGCAGTGGGACAATTAGTGGTACAAATCACTATGCAGGATCAGTTGTTAAAGGATTTCGACAACTTACATCTAGAAGTAATTGTTCCACCAACCCAAACTAGTGCCAGGATAGCGGCTCTAACAATTCGGCCAACACTTAGAGATCGAATAAGAGCAGCACAGGATGGTGACCCTTTCCTACAAAAGATCAAATCCGAAGTTGGTACTAGCAAGCGAAAGGA
>NW_019264345.1:808268-870971 GCF_002742605.1 Olea europaea var. sylvestris | reverse complement strand
AATATGATTATGGTGGACAAGTCCACAAAGTTAGATATTTATTTATGCCTTAGGACAAGTCCGAAGGGCACCGGCAAGCCGGAATGTGCAAGTATGGGTTTGATTGCATTCTTTGGTGTAGTATTATCATGATAAAAATACAAGCATGGTATCTTACTGAGTATTTCTTATACTCATAGTATGTTATGCTAAATTTTCAGATCCATGATCGTTTGGATTGATGGAAGTTAGTTGGCTTACGCGATGATGTATTAAGGACAACGAAGTTTTGTACCGAAAGTTTTCTTTTGTGTGTTTTGTTCGATGACAGTTTTTCCATCTATTTTTTTTTATGGTATTGTGTAAAAATATGAACATGACATGATGTATTATGGTATTAATAGTAAATTTTGTAATTATATCTTTCATGTTATGTTAAGAGACATTTTTGTAGATTATTTTCCTTGCAAGAGACAAAAGGCAGAAACGAGACAGTTTCTGGAGTCAATTTCAAAATGATGTTTCTAACTCTATAAACGTCCATTTGAGATTCTAAAAATATGTCTATTTTCCCCTTTACGTTTTCTAAATATGGCCGAATGAATCACTCAATTTGGATATCTATGGCCTGAGTTATCAAGGTTTTAACGTCAAGGGGTCAATCTGGATTTTCTGTGTAATACTTCACTGTTTTCAGTAAAACGTCTATATCATATGACCTTGGAAAATTTTCATATTTTAACCTAGAAAAATAATTGAAATTATCTTTCTAATGCCACAAATTTCATAGAAAACGGAGTTGGGATGAATTTTATAAAAATTGTCGAACTTGCTGCCTCAACTAATCTTAATAGTGTCGAGGCCGTATATGTAAAGTATAATTTCTTGTCGACGTGCACTTTCATCGGCGATCAATATTTTTTAAGAATTATTTTACCAAGTTGAAATTAAGTTCTTAACATGTAATACTTCTATTTAAGACTATTTACATGTACCAAAGACTGAAGTTATTATGTATAGTTAGTGACCCTCGAAGCTTAAGTTCAGGGTGTCACAAATTGGATAGGAGAATTGTTTGAAATTTAAACTGTCCAACAGGGTAATAACACGTGGTAAAGTGTAAACTAAAGTATACATCATAGTGTACATGTAGCAAGGTCCTTACAGATTGAACTTTGCTATTTGTACACTGATTTTTGACATGTTGTTTGACACTTGCATTGTTGTCAAGTGACAATTAGATGGGAAAACTGTTTGAAATTTAAACAGTCCAATGGGGTAATGACATGTGGTAAAGTGTAAACTAAAGTATACACCATAGTGTACATGTAGAAAGGTTCTTACCAATTGAGTTTTGCTATTTGTACACTGATTTTTAACACGTTGTTTAAACTTACATTGTCGTCAATGTCAATTGGAAGGGAAAATAGTTTAAAATTTAAGCTGTCCAACAGCGTAATGTCACGTAGCAAAGTGAAAACTAAAGTGTACATCATAGTGTACATGTAGCAAGGTCCTTCCCGATTGAACTTTACTATTTGTAAAGTGATATTTGACATGTTGTTCGACAATTACATTGTTGCCAAGTGTTAATTGGATGGGAAAACTATTTGATAGAAGTAGCAAGGTTCTTAACGATTGAACTTTGCTATTTGTATACTGATTTTTGACCCGTTATTTTAGACTTGCATTATTGTCAAGCATCAATTGGATGGGAAAACTATTTGAAATTTAATCTGTCCAACAAGGTAATGTCACATGACAAAGTGTAAACTAAAGTGTACACCATAGTGTACGTGTATCAAGGTTCTTACCGATTGAACTTTGCTATTTGTACACTGAATTTTAACACGTTGTTTGACACTTGCATTGTTGTCAAGTGTCAATTGGATGGGAAAAATGTTTGAAATTTAAGCTGTTCAATAGGGTAATGTCACGTGGCGAAGTGAAAATTAATGTGTACACCATAGTGTATGTGTAGCAAAGTCCTTACCGATTGAACTTTGCTATTTGTAAAATTATTTTTGACACGTTGTTCGTTACTTGCATTGTTGTCATGTGTCAATTGGATGGAAAAACTGTTTGATACTTGTGGCAAGGTCCTTACCGATTGAACTTTGCTATTTGTACACTGATTTTGACACGTTGTTTGGCACTTGCATTGTTGTCAAGTGTCAATTGGATGGGAAAATTATTTGTAATGTAAACTATCCAACAAGGTAATGTCACGTGAGAAAGTGTAAACTATAGTGTACACCATAGTCTACATGTAAGAAGGTTCTTACCAATTGAACGTTGCTATTTGCACACTGATTTTTGACACGTTGTTTAACACTTGCATTGTAGTCAAGTGTAAATTGGATTGGAAAGTTGTTTGAAAATTAAACTGTCCAACAGGGTAATTGTCGGGTTCTACCGTAGTGGAGGTTACTCTGAGGAGATCCTTGTGCCAGTGAAGATTGCTTCTAATGATCAGGAAAAAAATGGCATTATTTCCTACACTCCGGTTAGGCAGAAAGATTTACACGTGGCAAAGTGTAAACTAAAGTGTTCGTCATAGAGTACACGTAGCAAAGTCCTTACTGATTGAACTTTGCTATTTGTACATTGATTTTCGACACGTTGTCAAGTGTCAATTGGATGGGAAAACTGTTTGAAATTTAAATTGTCCAAAATTGTAATGTCACATGGCAAAGTGTAAATTAAATTGTACCTCATAGTGTACATGTAGAAAAATCCTTACCGATTAAACTTTGCTATTTGTAAGCTGATTTTCGACACGTTATTCGACACTAGCATTGTTGTCAACTGTCGATTGGATGGGAAAACTATTTGAAATTTAAACCGTCCAACAGGATAATGACACATGGCAAAGTGTAAACTAAGGTGTACACCATAGTATACATGTCGCAAAGTTCTTACCGATTGAACTTTACTATTTGTACACCGGTTTTTGACACGTTGTTTGACAATTGCATTATTGTCAAGTGACAATTGGATGGAAAAAATGTTTGAAATTTAAACTGTCCAATAGGGTAATGTCACGGCAAAGTGTAAACTAAAGTATACACCATAGTGTACATGTAGAAAGGTTCTTACCGATTGAGCTTTACTACTTGTACACTAATTTTTGAAACGTTGCTTGACACTTGTACTATTGTCAAGGGTCAATTCGATGGAAAAATAGTTTGAAATTTAAGCTATCCAACAGGGTAATGTCACGTGGAAAAGTCTAAATTAAAGTGTACACCATAGTGTACATGTTGCAAGGTTTTTACCGATTGAATTTTGCTATTTGTACACTGATTTTTGACACGTTGTTTGACACTTGCATTGTAGTCAAGTGTCAATTGGATTGGAAACCTATTTTAAGTTTAAACTATCCAACAGGGTAATGTCACATGGCAAAGTGTTAATTAAAGTATACATCAAAGTGTACATGCAACAAGGTCCTTACCTATTGAACTTTGCTATTTGTACACAGTTTTTTGACACATTGTTCGACACTTGCATTGTTGTCAAGTGTCAATTGGATGGGAAAACCATTTAAAATTTAAACTGTCTAATAGAGTAATAACATGTGGTAAAGTGTACACCATAGTGTACATGTTGCAAGGTTCTTACAATTTGAATTTTGCTATTTGTACACTAATTTTTGACACGTTGTTTGACACATGCATTGTTGTCAAGTGTCCATTGGATGGGAAAATGGTTTAAAATTTAAACTGTCCATCAGGATAATGACACGTGGTAAAGTGTAAACTAAAGTGTACACCATAGTGCACATGTCGCAAGGTTCTTACCGATTGAACTTTGCTATTTGTGCACTAATTTTTGACACGTTGTTTGACACTTGCATTGTTGTCAAGTGACAATTAGATGGGAAAACTGTTTGAAATTTAAATAGTCTAATAGGGTAATGTCACGTGGCAAAGTGTAAACTAAAGTATACACCATAGTGTACATGTGGAAAGGTTCTTACCGATTGAGCTTTACTATTTGTATATTGATTTTTGACACTTTGTTTGACACTTGCATTGTTGTCAAGTGTCAATTGGATGGGAAAATAGTTTGAGATTTAAGCTGTCCAACAGCGTAATATCACGTGGAAAAGTGAAAACTAAAGTGTACACCATAGTGTACATGTAGCATGGTCCTTACCGATAGAACTTTGCTATTTGTAAACTAATTTTTGACACATTGTTCGACACTTGCATTGTTGTCAAGTGTAAATTGGATGGGAAAACTATTTAATACATGTAACAAGGTTCTCACCGATTGAACTTTGCTATTTGTACACTGATTTTTGAAACATTGTTTGACACTTGCAATGTTGTCAAGCGTCAATTGGATGAAAAAACTGTTTGAAATTTAAACTGTCCAACAAGGTAATGTCACATGACAAATCGTAAACTAAAGTGTACACCATAGTCTATATGTAGTAAGGTTCTTACCGATTGAATTTTGCTATTTGTATACTGATTTTTGATATGTTGTTTGACACTCCCATTGTAGCTGGATGGGAAAACTATTTGACATTTAAACTATCCAACAGGTTAATGACACGTGGCAAAGTGTAAACTAAAGTGTATGTCATAGTGTACATGTAGCAAAGTCCTTACTATTTGAACTTTTCTATTTGTACAATGATTTTTTGCACATTATTTGACACTTGCATTGTTGTCAAGTGTCGATTAGATGGAAAAATTGTTCGAAATTTAAACTGTCCAAGCGTGTAATGTCATGTGGTAAAGTGTAAACTAAAGTGTACGTCATAGTATACATGTAGCAAAATCCTTATGGATTGAACTTGACTATTTGTACACTGATTTTCGGTATGTTGTTGACATTGTCATTGTCGTCAAGCGTCAATTGGGTGGAAAAATTGTTTGAAATTTAAACTGTCAAATAGAGTAATGTCATGTGACAAAGTGTAAACTAATGTGTACACCATAGTATACATGTAGCAAGGTTCTTACCGATTGAACTTTTCTATTTGTACACTGATTTTTGACACGTTATTTGACACTTGCATTGTATTCAAGTGTCAATTGGATTGGAAAAATGTTTTAAATTTAAACTGTCCAATAGGGTAATGTCATGTGACAAAGTGTTAACTAAAGTGTACACCATAGTGTACATGTGGAAAGGCCATTACCTATTGAACTTTGCTATTTGTACACTGATTTTTGACACGCTGTTTGACTCTTGTATTGTTGTCAAGTGTCAATTGGATGGGAAAATAGTTTGAAATTTTAGTTGTTCAACAGGGTAATGTCACGTGGCAAAGTGTAAACTAAAGTGTACGCCATGGTGTACAAGCAACAAGGTCCTTACCGTTTGAAATTTTCTATTTGTATACTGATTTTCGACACGTTGTTTGAGGCTTGCATTATTGTCAAGTGTCAATTGGATGGGAAAACCATTTCAAATTTAAACTGTCCAACAGGGTAATGTCACATAGTAAAGTGTAAACTAAAGTGTACACTATAGTGTATATGCAACAAGATCCTTACCGATTGAACTTTACAATTTGTACACTAATTTTCGGCACGTTGTTTTACACTAGCATTGTTGTCAAGTGTCAATTGGTTGGGAAAATCATTTGAAATTTAAATTGTCCAACAGGGTAATGTCACGTGGCAAAGTGTAAAGTAAAGTGTACACCGTAGTGTACATGTGGCAAGGTCCTTACCTATTGAACTTTGTTATTTGTAAACTAATTTTTGACACATTGTGTGACTCTTGCATTGTTGTCAAGTGTCAATTGGATGAGATATCTATTTGAAATTTAAACTATCCACTAGTGTAATGTCAAGTGGCAAAGTGTAAACTAAAGCGTAGAGCGTAGTGCACATGTTGCAAGGTTCTTACCAATTGAACTTTGCAATTTGTACATAGATTTTTGTCACATTGTTTGACACTTGCATTGCATTCAAGTGTCAATTGGATGTGAAAACTGTTTTAAATTTAAACCATCCAACAGGATAATGACACTTGGCAAAGTAAAAATTAAAGTGTACACCATAGTGTGCATGTCGGAAGGTTCTTACCGATTGAACTTTGCTATTTGTGCACTGATTTTTGACACATTGTTTGACACTTGCTGTAGAACCTCAAATAATTCTAGACACCTTAGTGGCACTAAGACATGAATATTGGATGACTAAAGTATACTTCAAATTTTTGGTCTCATTTGAGACCCATTTTCGACATAGGAAACATTCGATTTGAAAAATGATTCAGTATTTTTGTTTAAAGTATTTGAAGTATTGTTATTTAAATTATTATCTGAAGATGTAAGCTTCCGGTAAAACGTATACACTTGTTACTAAACCACCGGTTAAGCTAAGTAAAGTAAGTCGCATTCCGGTCCACTAGGGGTCGGGACGTTATAGCGTGGTATCAGAGCAAGGTTTAGCCAGTTCTGTAGACCAAGTATGTTTTTTTTAAAAACAAAAGGAAAATGAAAAGTTTAAGGTATTCCATGGCATCGTGCATCCATCCATCAATCTCATCCTATAGCCCAGGTATGTTCATGTTTAAAGTTAATGATTATGTTTATGTTATGATGCTTTGATATGATTTAGAGAAGTGTTATTTAAAGATATGTAATGGACTTGGGCAAAAGCTAAGGGCTTAAAGGGAATTGCATGATATGAAAGTTTAAATATTTGCATGTTTTCTTTAAGCAAAGAAAAAGTATGATGTATGTGAAAATGCAACAGATATGGCTCGTAGAGCGGCTAGGGCATATAGAGAAGCATTGAACCGTAGAATTGCTATTCATTCCTATGAAAACTATGTAACTGATCCGACCCGACCGCTTAGTGAACATGTGTATGACATCTATGAGAGATGCATGGCGGTGGTTAATGCTGGAATGGAGATCACGCATATCGAGGCCATAAATAGCCTCACACACTTCCTCCCATCTCAATGGGGAGATATGGGAGTCACGGTTAGGGATGAAATGTTAGAAGGCAACCCAAACCTGTTCGAGTTTTGAGAGGTATTACCATGCCCTGATTGATTTGTGGGATGATGTAATCCATGAGGAGCCTGAGGAGGAACCTTTGGCTAAGGAAGAAGATCCCAAAGAAGAACCCAAGGATGATTTAGAGAATGATCCTGAGCCTAAGCCACAGGTTGAGATGGACATAGAGTTCGGACCTGAGGTGGAAGACTCCTCCGAAGATGAAGCTCCACCAAAGAAGATCGTTAGAACTTATAGGGATTAGATTTAAATCCTTCTAATAGCTTCCCTTATGTCAAGAAATAAAATACTATATTCTTTGCTTTAGTATTCGAAGAATGAAACTAATAAGAACCATATGTTTTGTCTAAAGAAAATGGCCCGCGCAAACTAAAACTTGATAAGAGACCTCCTCCGAGCAGTTCGAGACCTAGGCAGGCAAAACCCGAACCAAGTTCAATCCCTACCACTAGCTCCTAATGTTCCAAACCATGCTTCAGTGGTTGACCAATTTCGAAGGCACAAGCCCCCTACCTTCAATGAAGCAGCTGATCCACTTGCAGCCGAGGAGTGGCTTCGCAAGTTGGAGCGTATATTTCAATTGATAGGGTGCACGGACGCTCAGAAAGTCTAGTGTGCTGAGTTCATGTTCTCCGGTGATGCAAGTCACTGGTGGGACTCAATGTCAAGGACAAGGACCCCTAAGCAACAAGCAAAATTGACTTGGGAGCAATTCAAAGGGGAAGTAATGGACAAGTACTTTTCCCAGTCCTTGAGGGATCACAAAGAAAGTGAATTCCTCCATCTCAAGCAAAAGACTATGTCCCTGATTGAGCATGAGAGGAAGTTTGATCAACTTTCAAGGTATGCTCCACATCTGGTGGATACGGAAGATAAGAAGGTATGAAGGTTTGAACAAGGGCTGAACTCGAATATAAGCATGATACTTATGTCCCATCGCTTCACCACATACCGTGAAATACTGGAAAGAGCTCATGCTATTTGGTACCAGAAGACTAGCGCCGAACAACATGGTCAACTGTTCAATCAATTGGACAATGGTAACATGGGAAAGAGGAAATGGAATGGCCAGGACAAGGGAAAAGGCAAGTGGCAGAACAAGAAAGCTAATGGCGGAGACAATGCCAGCAAAAGCATTGTGTCGGTTATTGTGCCCCGTTCTAAGTGTGGAAGGACACATTGTGGCGAGTGCTTAAAAGGAAAAAATGTCTGTTTCTGATGTGGCAAGCGAGGACATATCATTAGGGATTGTCCCACACATACCCATAAGAAAGATGATAACAGCGACCAGAACCAAAAAGGGAAAGCATGAGTTTTTGCATTGACTCAACAGGATGCAGACGAAAATTCTAATGTCATAGTAGGTACTCTACTGATAGCCAATACACCTGCATATGTATTGTTTGATTCAGGAGCTACACATTCCTTTGCTTCAACAACTTTTATGGCTAAATCTAGTATTACCTGTGATAAGTCAGAAGGTACATTAGAAGTTAGTATTCCTTCGAGCAAGTCGAAAGGTACATTAGAAGTTAGTATTCCTTCGAGCAACCTTTTGAATACTGATAGAATAGCCAAGTCAGTAAGTATCGAAGTTGAGGAAAAACCAATGGAAGCGAACCTATACATGATAGAAATGAAGGATTTTGATGTAATACTAGGCATGGATTGGTTAGGTTGTAATTACGCCACCATCCGATGTAAGGAAATGGAAGTATCATTTCAGAAACCAGGAGAGGAACCATTTTCGTTCCTTGGAATGAAGACGAAACCCCTTATTCGACTAGTATTGGCTTTACATGCTGAGACAATGTTGAGAAAAGAAACATGTCAAGGATATCTAGTAAGTATCTCAGGAGGGAAACAAGAGACGATAAGGGTTGAAGATGTACCAGTAGTACGGGAATTTGTAGATGTGTTTCCAGAAGATCTATCTGGTATTCCACCCGATAGACAAGTGGAATTCACCATAGACCTAATTCCCAGGACGGCACCAGTATCTAAGGCCCCATACCGAATGGCCCCAAAGGAACTACAAGAATTAAAGAAGCAGTTGCAAGAACTCCTAGATATGGGCTTCATACGACCAAGCGTATCTCCATGGGGTGCGCCGATGTTGTTTGTAAAGAAGAAAGATGGAAGCATGAGGATGTGCATCGATTATAAGGAGATAAATCGATTAACCATCAAGAATAAGTACCCACTCCTGAGGATCGAGGATCTGTTAGATCAACTGAAAGGAGCTAAGGTATTTTCCAAGATCGACTTACGATAGGGATACCATCAATTGAAAGTAGAGACAAAGTGTGACGCCCCAAACTTAAGCTTCGAGGGTCACGTACTAAACATAATAGCTTCTGCCTTTGGTACATGTAAATATTCTTAAATAGAAGTATTTCATGTTAAGAACTTATTTTCAACTCGGTAAAATAATTCTTATAAAATTTGATAGCCGACCAAAGTGCATGTCAACAATAAATTATACTTTACATATACGGCCTCGGCATTATCAAGATTAGTTGAGGCAGCAAGTTTGAAAATTTTTATAAAATTCATCCCAACTCTGTTTTCTGTGAAATTTGTGGCATTAGAAAGATAATTTCAAGTAGTTTTCTAGGTTAAAATATAAATATTTTCCAAGATCATATGATATAGACGTTTTACTGAAAACAGTGTAGTATTACACAGGAAATCCAGATTGACCTCTTGACGTTAAAACCTTGATAACTCAGGTCATAGATATCCAAATTGAGTGATTCCTTCGGCCATATTTAGAAAACACAAAGAGAAAAACAGAAATATTTTTATAATCTCAAATGGACGTCTATAGAGTTAGAAACATCATTTTGAAATTGACTCCAGAAACTGTCCCGTTTCTGCCTTTTGTCTCTTGTAAGGAAAATAAACTACAAAAATGTCTCTTAACATAACATGAAAGATATAATTACAAAATTTACTATTAATACCATATTACATCATGTCATGTACATATTTTTACATAATACCATAAGAAAAATAGACGGAAAAAACTGTCATCGAACAAAACACACAAAAGAAAACTTTCGATGCAAAACATCTTTGTCCTTACTCCATCATCGTTTAAGCCAACTAACTTCCATCAATCCAAACGATCATGGATCTGAAAATTTAGCATAAAATACTATGAGTATAAGAAATACTCAGTAAGATACCATGCTTGGGTTTTTATCATGATAATACTACACAAAAGAATACAATCAAACACATACTTGCATATTCCGGCTTGCCGGTGCCCTTCGGACTTGTCCTAAGGCATAAATAGATATCTAACTTTGTGGACTTGTCCACCATAATCATATTATTGTTTTTCATGCATAGCTTAAGCATAAATATTACCATGAAAATCATAACTCTTAAGCATGAAAAGTATCTTACCGTAAAACTTGAAGATCTTCGGTTGAGATGTAAATTAGAAGTGCTAGTCTTACTTCCTTCCTTTTCCTTTCTTATTTTCGGTTTTTGCTCTCTTTTTAAGTGTATAGGTGTTTTGTAAAATGAAGGAAATCTCTCTATGGCAATGGATATGGATGTATTTATATATATATAAAGATAAGGATAAGGCTTGATATTTTTTTTCTTCTTTTCTTCACTCCACCGCCTCACCCCTTTTTCTCCCTTTTTTTTTTCTTACCTTTACACATGTTTAGTCTATTGTCTAAGTGTATGGTGATGATGGACAACAAGTGGGTTGATTATAGGGTAATAAGTGGCCTTAAAACCTAGATTTACAAAGGAAGCCTCTTATCTTTTCAACTAATATAATCTAAACCCGCTAACTTTCATTGTTAGCAAAGTGTATCCCAAATTTAAACTTATGTCTAACTTACATATTCAAAAATTGTAGATTATAAGATAATTTAATCATTTGGTCAATTGAAGTTCCAACAAAATAATCCACTTCATTCAAATTCAAACTTGACTTAAGTTTCGACAAACTAATGATCACTCACAACATTTGACACTTCATGCTTACATTCCTTAACTACCTCTAGCATTAACCACTACAAAGGTGATGTTCCCTTTTCTTATGGCCAAAATAACATTGGAAGTTAAATCGCTATCCCAAAGAAATTTAAACGAGCATAAAATTTCGGAGTATTACACAAAGGATATACCTAAGACAGCTTTTAGAACTCGATATGGATACTACGAGTTTACGGTGATGCCGTTTGGGTTAACCAATGCACCTGCAGTGTTCATGGATCTGATGAATCGAGTGTTTCATCAATACTTGGATAAGTTTGTCATAGTCTTCATCGATGACATTCTGATATATTCCAAGAGTAAGGAGCAACATGAAGAGCACTTGAGAATAGCCCTAGAGGTATTACGCAAGGAGAAACTGTATGCCAAATTCAAGAAGTATGAGTTTTGGCTTGAACGAGTTGGATTTCTTGGACATGTAGTTACTACCCAAGGGATTGAAGTAGATCCAGCAAAAGTAGAAGCAGTAACCAACTGGAAGGCACCAATAAATACTGGCGAAGTATAGAGTTTTCTAGGATTGGCTGGATATTATAGGAGATTCATAGAAGGATTCTCCAAAATAGCTAGACCAGTGACACAGCTTACAAGGAATGGAGTAAAATTCCAATGGATGGAAAAATGCGAACAAAGTTTCCAAGAACTTAAGCAGAAGTTGATATCAGCACCTGTATTAATAATACCTGAAGGTACGGAAGGGTTTGTTATATACAGTGACACATCCAAGTGAGGATTGCGATGTGTACTAATGCAGAATGGAAAAGTGATAGCCTATGCTTCAAGACAATTGAAGAAACATGAGTAGAACTTCCCGACGCATGATTTAGAACTTGCAGCGGTAGTACACACTTTGAAGATATGGCGACACTACTTGTATGGACGGAAGTGTGATGTCTACATAGATCACAAAAGTCTCAAGTATTTCTTCACACAGAAGGAATTGAATATGCGACAAAGATGATGGTTGGAATTGGTGAACGATTACGACTGCACTATTCACTACCATCCGGGTAAGGCTAATGTTGTGGCCGACGCTCTAAGTAGAAAATCAATGGGACAATTGACGTCACTACCCGCCTCTCAAGTGGAGTTAGTCAAGGACTTGAAAAAGTTACAGATTGAAGTGGTTACCACACCAGGACAAGTCACTGCTCGTCTAGCAGCTTTAATAATTCGACCTACTCTTAGAGATCGAATTATAGAAGCACAAAATAAAGACTCATTTTTGCAGAAGATTAAGAATGAAGTTGGTACCGATAAGAAAAAGGACTTTGGAGTAGATAAGGATCAGGTACTGATATTTAGAGGAAGAATTTGCGTGCCTAAGGATGAAGCCTTGAGAAATGAGATATTGAAAGAAGCTCATTCCACCCCGTACACCCCACATCCCGATGGTACGAAAATGTATCGAGATCTTCGAGATACATTTTGGTGGAGAAATATGAAAAGAAGTATAGGACTGTACGTGCAGAAGTGCATGGTATGTCAATAGGTTAAGGCAGAACACCAAAAACCAGCTGGATTGTTAAATCCACTAGATATACCTAAATGGAAATGGGAAAATATCACGATGGACTTTGTGGTTGGATTCCCGAAGTCAGCAAGAGGAAAATAATGCTATATGGGTAGTAGTGGATCGACTAACGAATTCAACTCATTTTCTTCCAGTGAAAATGACATTCAGTTTAGACCAATTGGCAAAGTTGTACATTAAAGAGGTTGTGAGATTACAGGGTGTACCTATATACATTGTGTCTGACAGAGACCCAAGGTTCACGTCCAAATTTTGGAAAAGTCTACAAGGAGCTATGGGAACGAAGCTAAACTTTAGTACAACATATCACCCTCAGTCCGATGGTCAGTCTGAAAGGACCATCCAAACTTTGGAAGACATGCCGAGAACATGTGTTTTGGATCTAGTAGAGTTCGCTTATAATAACAGTTTCCAAGCAACTATTGGAATGGCACCATACGAAGCTCTCTATGGTAGAAGATGTAGATCCCCTATTCATTGGGATGAAATCGAAGAGAAGAGAGTTTTGGGACCAGAAATGGTTGAAAGGACGATCGAGGTAATCGATAAGATTCGTGCAAGAATAAAGGCAGCACAGGATCGACAAAAGAGCTATGCAGATACAAGGAGGAAGGATTTAGAATTCCAAGTTGGGGATAAAGTGTTTCTGAAAGTAGCACCGATGAAAGGTGTACCTAGATTTGGAAAGAAAGGCAAGCTATAACCCCAGTATATCGGACCTTTCGAGATACTTGATAGAGTCGAAAATGTGGCTTACCGACTAGCTTTGCCACCTGAATTATCGGTAGTGCACAATGTGTTCCATATATCGATGATAAAGAAGTATGTACATGATCCTAATCATGTAGTGAGTTATCAAACCTTGGAGGTACAGAAAGATTTGTCGTACGAGGAATTACCGATCAAGATATTGGATCGAAAAGTGCATAAACTAAGGAATAAATAATTTAGCTGGTTAAGATACAGTGGAATCATCACGGCGTAGAAGAAGCCACTTGGGAAAAAGAAGAAGAAGCCAAAGACAAGTATCCAACACTATTCGCCCAATCAGAAGGTAAATTTCGAGGACAAAATTTTAATTAAAGGTGGGGGATGTAGAACCCCAAATAATTCTAGACACCTTAGTGGCACTAAGACATGAATATTAGATGACTAAAGTATACTTCAGATTTTTAGTCTCATTTGAGACCCATTTTCGACGTAGGAAACATTCGATTTGAAAAATGATTCAATATTTTTCTTTAAAGTATTTTAATTATTGTTATTTAAATTTTAATCTGAAGATGTAAGCTTCTGCTAAAATGTATACACTTGTTACTAAACCACTGGTTAAGCTATGTAAAGTAAGTAGCGTTTCGGTCCACTAGGGTTCGGGGCATTACACTTGCATTGTTGTCAAGTTACAATTGGATGGAAAAACTATTTGATATTTAAACTGTCGAATAGGGTAATGTCACGTGGTAAAGTGTAAACAAAAGTATACACTATAGTTTACATGTAGAAAGGATCTTACCGATTGAGCTTTTCTATTTGTACAATGATTTTTGACACGTTGTTTGATACTTGCATTGTTATCAAGTGTCAATTGGATGGGAAAACTATTTGAAATTTAAGTTGTCCAATAGTGTAATGCCACGTGGCAAAGTGAAAACTAAAGTGTACATCATTGTGTGCATGTGGCAAAGTCCTTACTGATTGAACTTTACTATTTGTACACTGATTTTTGGCACGTTGTTCGACACTTACATTGTTGTCAAGTGTCAATTGGATGGGAAAATTGTTTGAAATTTAAACCGTCCCAACGTGTAATGTCACGTGGCACGTTTGAAATTTAAACTATCCAACAAGGTAATGTTACGTGACGAAGTGTAAACTAAAGTGTACACCATAGTCTACATGTAGCAAGGTTCTTATCGATTGAACTTTGCTGTTTGTACACTGATTTTTGACACGTTGTTCGACACTTGCATTGTAGTCAAGTCTCAATTGGATGGGAAAGCTGTTTGAAATTTAAACTGTCCAACAGGTTAATGACACGTGGCAAAGTGTAAACTAAAGTGTACGTCATAGTGTACATGTGGCAAAGTCCTTACTGATTAAACTTTGCTATTTGTACACAGATTTTTGGCACTTATTCGATACTTGCATTGTTGTCAAGTGTCGATTGGATGAAAAAATTGTTTGAAATTTAAACTGTCAAAACGTGTAATGTCACGTGGCGAAGTGTAAACTAAAGTGTACATTATAGTGTACATGTAGCAAAATCCTTTCCTATTGAACTTGGCTATTTGTACACTAATTTTTGGCACGTTCTCTGACACTGGCATTGTTGTCAAGCATCAATTGGGTGGGTAAATTGTTTGAAATTTAAATTGTCGAATAGGGTAATGTCATGTGACAAAGTGTAAACTAATGTGTACACCACAGTTTACATGTAGAAAGGTTCTTACCGATTGAACTTTTCTATTTGTACACTAATTTTTGACACGTTGTTTGACACTTGACACTTGAATTGTAGTCAAGTGTCAATTGGATGGGAAACCTTTTTGAAATTTAAACTGTCCAATAGAGTAATGACACATGGCAAAATGTAAACTAAAGTGTACACCATAGTGTACATGTTGCAAGGTTCTTACCGATTGAATTTTGCTATTTTTACACCGATTTTGACACGTTGTTTGACACTTTCATTGTTGTCAAGTGTCAATTGGATGGGAAAACTGTTTAAAATTTCAACTGTCCATCAGGATAATGACACGTGGGAAAATGTAAACTAAAGTGTACACCATAGTGCACATGTCGCAACGTTCTTACCGATTGCACTTTGCTATTTGTGCATTGATTTTTGACACGTTGTTTGACACTTACATTGTTGTCAAGTGACAATTAGATGGGAAAACTATTTGAAATTTAAACTGTCCAATAGGGTAATGTCACGTGACAAAGTGTAAACTAAAGTATCCACTATAGTGTACATGTAGAAAGGTTCTCACCGATTGAGC
Organism: Olea europaea var. sylvestris; assembly: GCF_002742605.1. NCBI lineage: Eukaryota > Viridiplantae > Streptophyta > Magnoliopsida > Lamiales > Oleaceae > Olea > Olea europaea. The sequence continues at coordinate 855,436 of NW_019264345.1, read as the reverse complement.
TTTGCTATTTGTACATTGATTTTTGACACTTTGTTTGACACTTGCATTGTTGTCAAGTGCCAATTGGATGGGAAAACTGTTTGAAATTTAAGCTGTCCAACAACTTAATGTCACGTGGCAAAGTAGAAACTAAAGTGTACACCATAGTGTACATGCAGCAGGGTCCTTACCGATAGAACTTTGCAATTTGTAAACTAATTTTTGACACATTGTTCCACACTTGCATTGTTTTCAAGTGTCAATTGGATGGGAAAACTATTTGATACATGTAGCAAGGTTCATACCGATTGAACTTTACTTTTTATACACTGATTTTTGACACGTTGTTTGATACTTGGAATGCTGCCAAGCGTCAATTGGATGGGGAAACTGTTTGAAATTTAAACTTTCCAACAGGTAATGTCACGTGACAAACTGTAATCTAAAGTATGCACCATAGTCTACATGTAGCAAGCTTCTTACCGATTGAACTTTGCTATTTGTACACTGATTTTTAACACGTTGTTTGACACTTGCATTGTAGTCAAGTGTCAATTGGATGGAAAAACTGTTTGAAATTTAAACTATCCAACAGGTTAATAACACGTGACAAAGTGTAACTAAAGTGTATGTCATAGTGTACATGTAGCAAAGTCCTTACTGACTGAACTTTGCTGTTTGTACAGTGATTTTCGGCACATTATTTGACACTTGCATTGTTGTAAGTGTCAATTGGATGGGAAAATTATTTGAAATTTGAACTGTCGAAACGTACAATGTTACGTGGCAAAGTATAAACTAAAGTGTACGTCATTGTGCACATGTAGCAAAATCATTGCCGATTGAACTTGGCTATTTGTACACTGATTTTCGGCACGTTGTTGACACTGGCATTATCGTCAAGCGTCAGTTGGGTAGGAAATTTTTTTGAAATTTAAACTGTCCAATAGGGTAATGTCATGTGACAAAGTGTAAACTAATATGTACATCATAGTGTACATGTAGCAAGGTTCTTACCGATTGAACATTTCTTTTTGTACACTAATTTTTGACATGTTGTTTGACACTTGCACTGTAGTCGAGTGTCAATTGGATGGAAAAACTGTTTTAAATTTAAACTGTCCAACAGGGTAATATCACGTGACAAAGTGTTAACTAAAGTGTACACCCTAGTGTGCATGTGGAAAGGCCATTACCTATTAACTTTGCTATTTGTATACTGATTTTCAACAAGTTGTTTGACACTTGCATTGTTGTCAAGTGTCAATTGGATGGGAAAATAGTTTGAAATTTCAATTGTCCGACAGGGTAATATCACATGGCAAAGTGTAAATTAAAGTGTACACTATGGTGTACAAGTAACAAAGTCCTTTCCGATTGAACTTTTCTATTTATATACTAATTTTCGACAGGTTGTTTGACACTTGCATTGTTGTCAAGTTTTAATTGGATGGGAAAACTATTTGAAATTTAAACTATCCAATAGGGTAATGTCACATAGGAAAGTGTAAACTAAAGTGTACACCATAGTGTACATGCGGCAAGATCCTTATGGATTGAACTTTACAATTTATACACTAATTTTCGACACGTTGTTTGAAACTAGCATTGTTGTCAAGTGTAAATTGGATGGAAAACAGTTTAAAATTTAAACTGTCCAAGAGGGTAATGTCAGGTGGGAAAGTGTAAACTAAAGTGTACACCATAGTGTACATGTGGCAAGGTCCTTACCTATTGAACTTTGCTATTTGTACACTGATTTTCGACACATTGTCATTGTTGCCAAGTGTCAATTGGATGGGAAAACTGTTTGAAATTTAAACTGTCCAACAAGTTAATGGCACGTGGCAAAGTGAAAACTAATTTGTATGTCATAGTATACACGTAGCAAAGTCCTTACTGATTGATCTTTGCTATTCGACAGTGATTTTCTGTACTTTGCTTGACAGTTGCATTGTTGTCAAGTGTCGATTGGATGGAAAAATTATTTGAAATTTAAAATGTCCAAACGTGTAATGTCACGTGGCAAAGTATAAACTAAAGTATACGTCATAGTGTACATGTAGCAAAATCTTTACCGATTGACACTGGCATTGTCATCACGTACACTAAACCAAAGTCTACGTCATAGTGTAAACTAAAGTGTTTCGGAACGTTGTTTGACACTGGCATTGTTGTCAAGCGTCAATTGGGTGGGAAAATTGTTTGAAATTTAAACTGTCCAATAGGATAATGTTATGTGACAAAGTGTAAACTAATGTGTACACCATAGTGTACATGTAGCAAGGTTCTTACCGATTGAACATTTCATTTTGTACACTGATTTTTGACATGTTGTTTGACATTTACATTGTAGTCTGGTGTCAATTGAATGGGTAAACTATTTTAAATTTAAATTGTTCAACAGGCTAATGTCACGCGGCAAAATGTTAACTAAATTGTACGCCCTAGTGTGCATGTGGAAAGGCCATTACTTATTGAACTTTGCTATTTGCATACTGATTTTCAACACGTTGTTTGACACTTGCATTGTTGTCAAGCGTTAATTTGATGGGAAAACAGTCTGAAATTTCAATTGTCCGACAAGGTAATGTCATGTGGCAAGGTTTAAACTAAAGTGTACACCATGGTGTACAAGTAACAAAGTCTTTTCCGATTGAACTTTTCTATTTGTATCCTGATTTTTGACTCATTGTTTGAAACTTGCATTGTTGTCAAGTTTCAATTGGATGGGAAAATTATTTGAAATTTTAACTGTTCAACAGGGTAATGTCACATAGCAAAGTGTAAACTAAAGTGTACACCACAGTGTACATGCGGCAAGATCCTTACCGATTGAATTTTACAATTTGTACACTGATTTTCGACACGTTGTTTTACACTAGCATTGTTGTCAAGTGTCATTAGGATGGGAAAACCATTTGAAATTTAAAGTGTCTAATACGGTAATGTCCCGTGGCAAAGTGTAAACTAAAGTGTACATGTGGCAAGGTCCTTACCTATTGAACTTTGCTACTTATACACTGATTTTTGACACCTTATTTGACACTTACATTGTTGTCAAGTGTCAATTGTATGGGAAAATCGTTTGAAATTTAAACTGACCAACTGGTTAATGACACGTGGGAAAGTGTAAACTAATGTGCACGTCATAGTATACATGTAGTAAAGTCCTTACTGATTAAACTTTGCTATTTCTACAGTGATTTTCGGTACGGTGTTTGACACTTGCATTGTTGTCAAGTGTCGATTGGATGGGAAAATCGTTTGAAATTTAAACTGTCCAAACATGTAATGTCACATGGCAAAGTGTAAACTAAAGTGTTCGTCGTAGTGTACATGTAGTAAAATCCTTATCGATTGAATTTGGCTATTTGTACAATGATTTTCGGCACGTTGTTTAACACTGGCATTGTCGTCAAGCATCAATTGGGTGGGAAATTGTTTAAAACGTAAACTGTCCAATAGAGTAATGTCATGTGTCAAAGTGTAAACTAATGTGTACACCATAGTGTACATGTAGCAAGGTTTTTACCGATTGAACTTTGCTATTTGCACACTGATTTTTTGACACGTTGTTTGACACTTGCATTGTTGTCAAGTGCCAATTGGATGGAAAAACTGTTTGAAATTTACACTGTCCAATAGGATAATGACACTTGACAAAGTGTAAACTAAAGTGTACACCATAGTGCACATGTCCCAAGGTTCTTAACGATTGAACTTTGCTATTTGTGCACTAATTTTTGATACGTTGTTTGACACTTGCATTGTTGTCAAGTGACAATTGGATGGAAAAACTATTTGAAATTTAAACTGTTCAATAGAGTAATGTTACGTGGCAAAGTGTTAACTAAAATGTACACCCTAGTGTGCATGTGAAAAGGCCATTACCAATTGAACTTTGCTATTTGTATACTGATTTTTAACACATTGTTTGACACTTGCATTATTGTCAAGTGTCAATTGGATGGGAAAATAGTTTTAAATTTCAATTGTCCAACAGGTAATGCCACGTGGTAAAGTGTAAACTAAAGTGTACACCATGGTGTACAAGTAAAAAAGTCCATTCCGATTGAACTTCTCTACGTGTATACTAATTTTCGACACGTTATTTGACACTTACATTGTTGTCAAGTTTCAATTGGATGGGAAGACTATTTGAAATTTTGACTATCCAACAGGGTAATGTCACATAGCAAAGTGTAAACTAAAGTGTACACCACAGTGTACATGCGACAAGATCCTTACCTATTGAACTTTACAATTTGTACACTAATTTCGACACGTTGCTTGACACTAGCATTGTTGTCAAGTGTCATTTGGATGGGAAAACCGTTTAAAATTTAAATTGTCCAATAGGATAAAGTCACGTGGCAAAGTGTAAATTAAAGTGTTCACCATAGTGTACATGTGGCAAGGTCCTTACCTATTGAAGTTTGCTATTTGTACACTGATTTTCTATACCTTGTTTGACACTTGCATTGTTTTCAAGTGTCAATTGGATGGGAAAACCATTTGAAATTTAAACTATCCAACAGGTTAATGACACGTGGAAAAGTGTAAACTAATGTGTACGTCATAGTATACATGTAGTAAAGTCCTTACTGATTGAACTTTGCTATTTCTACAGTGATTTTCTTTATGGTGTTTGACACTTGCATTGTTGTCAAGTGTCGATTGGATGGGAAAATTGTTTGAAATTTAAACTGTCCAAACGTGTAATGTCACATGGCAAAGTGTAAACTAAAGTGTACGTCATAGTGTACACGTAGCAAAATCCTTACCGATTGACTTTGGTTATTTGTACAATGATTTTCGGCACGTTGTTTGACATTGACATTGTCGTCAAGCATCAATTGGGTGGGAAAATTGTTTGAAATTTAAACTCTCCAATAGAGTAATGTCATGTGACAAAGTGTAAACTAATGTGTATACCATAGTGTACATGTAGCAAGGTTCTTACCGATTGAACTTTACTATTTGTATACTGATTTTTGACACCTAAAGTGTACACCATAGTGTACATGTAGCAAGGTTCTTACCGATTGAACTTTACTATTTGTATACTGATTTTTGACACGTTGTTTGACACTTGCATTGTTGTCAAGTGTCGATTGGATGGGAAAACTGTTTGAAATTTAAACTGTCCAACAGGATAATGACACTTAGCAAAGTGTAAACTAAAGTGTACACCATAGTGCACATGTCGCAAGGTTCTTACCGATTGAATTTTGCTATTTGTGCACTAATTTTTGACACGTTGTTTGACACTTGTATTGTTGTCAAGTGACAATTGGATGGGAAAACTTTTTGAAATTTAAACTGTCCAACAGGGTAATGTCACGTGGCAAAGCGTAAACAAAAGTATACACCATAGTGTACATGTAGAAAGGATCTTACCGATTGAGCTTTTCTATTTGTACAATGATTTTTAACACGTTGTGATGCGACCCCATAGCAATGGAAACTACGAAACCCACAACGAGATTGATGCAGAACCCATGAACGCCAATACTAACCCAATTTTGGATCTTAAACCCTAAGAATTGAACCAAGAAACTCTAGATTAGCGAAGAACCTAGAACCCCTTGATTACAATTAAAAGAACCAACAATCCGATTGATAGAACGTCACAAGAAGTTGAATCTTGATAAGTTCCAAGATTGTTCAAGAAGAATCATAAATTGAAAGAGGAAATTTCTCTCTCTATAATATTAATTCAAAAGTCAAAAGTTCAAAGGTTGTTACAATCAAAAGTAAACTCCTATTTATTCTAATGAATAAAAATGTCCAAAACCATCAAATTATGGTAATAATTTGGTTCCATAAGAATTCTGTCGAAACTAGGAAATTCGGCCAAAAATAGAAAATCACCAATTTTTTTTGGCCTGTGCGGCTGCATGGTGTAAATCCATGCGGTCGCATGGTTCAGCTGAAATTGTACTTTTGGTTTTTGGGAACCATGTGTATGGCCGCATGGAATTTTGCCTGTGCGGCCGCATGGTGTTGTTTTTTGCCTCCGCTTTCGTCGCTTGATAACAAATTGATCCAAGTCGATTCGGCCTTCGACCCGAACATGAAAGTTGCTCCATTTTGAGTCTCGAACATGGTTCCATCCATGGTTTCTTGAACGAGCAATCCCATCGCTTGTTTCACTTGCTTTGCCCTTGATCGCATCATTGGTCCGCCATCGACTATCAACGGGTCTCGTCTCGCACTTGCCTTCGTTGGGCTTGACTCCTCGATCATATCATCCCCTCCCTCTTCAAAAGAATTCGTCCTCGAATCTGAACCTACATCAAACAGAGAGAGATCAGATACATTAAAAGTAGCTGAAACATTATACTCACCTGGTAAATCCACTTTGTATGCATTGTCATTAATCCTCTCGATGATTTGAAACGGTCCATCGACTCGTGGTTGCAATTTTGACTTCCTCTGTTCTGGAAAACGCTCTTTTCTAAAATGCACCCAGACCCAATCTCCAGGCTCAAATGTAACGCCTCTTCTTCCTTTATTTGCTTTTGATGCAATAAGCTTTCCTTTCTCTTCGATCTGCATCCTAACCTTTTCATGGAGTGTTTTCACCATCTTGGCTTTTCGTTTCCCATCCAAGCTACCTCATTCATGCACAGGGAAAGGCAATAAATCCATAGGTGTTAGTGGATTAAAACTATAAACAATTTCAAAAGGAGAAAACGAAGTAGTAGAATGTGTAGCTCGATTATATGCAAATTCTATAAACGGTAAACACTCTTCCCATGATTTCAGATTTTTATTGATCACTGTCCTAAGTAGTTGAGTCATAGTTCGATTAACTACCTCAGTTTGTCCATCTGTTTGTGGGTGACAAGTTGTAGAAAATAATAACTTAGTTCCTAACTTACTCCACAGAACACGCCAAAAAAGACTCAAAAACTTCACGTCCCTATCAGACACTATACTTTTAGGTACTCCATGTAAACGTACTATTTCCCTAAAGAATAAGTCTATAATATTAGTAGCATCATCAGTTTTATGACATGGTATGAAGTGCGCATCTTACTAAACCTATCGACCACTACAAATATTGAATCCCAACCCCCTTTTGTCCTAGGCAAACCTAACACAAAGTCCATAGATATGTCTACCCAAGGTTCACTAGGTACAGGCAAAGGAGTATACAAACTATGGGGTTGAACCTTAGACTTAACCTTTTTACAAGTTATGCACTTTCCACATATTTGTTCTATGTCATGTCGCATTTTAGGCCAATAAAAATGTTCCCCTAACATGTAAAGTCTTTTGAACCCCGAAGTGTCCCATTAGACCACTCCCATGTGCTTCCCTTACCAATAATTCACGCAAAGAACAATTAGGAATGCACAACTTATCTTCCCTAAACAAATATCCTTCATGCCTATAGAATTTATCAAATGTACCTTTGTCACATGAAGCATAAATACTAGAAAAATCACAATCAGATTCATACACGCCCTTAATATGCTCGAAACCAAGTAATTTAGTACTTAATAAATTTAAAAGCACGTACCTTCGAGACAACGCATCAGCAACTATATTTTTGTTACCTTGTTTGTACTTGATGACGTAGGGAAATGTCTCGATAAACTCCACCCATCTCGCATGTCTTTTGTTCAACTTACCTTGACCTCACAAATGTTTTAAAGATTCATGATCGATGAGTATCACGAATTCCTTTGGCCATAAGTAGTGCTGCCAAGTCTCCAATGCTCGAACAAGTGAATACAGCTCCTTGTCATATGTCGGATAATTCAATGCTGCCCCACTCAACTTTTCGCTAAAGTAAGTAATAGGTCTCCTTTCCTGCATTAACACTGCTCCTATACCTATTCCTGATGCATCACACTCAACCTCGAATGTTTTATCAAAATTTGGTAATGCCAAAACAGGTGCCTTACATAGCTTATCCTTAATGGTGTTAAATGCAATTTCTTGAGATTCTCCCCAATGAAAACCTACACTCTTCTTTACTATTTCAGTCAACGGTGTGGTGATGGTGCTAAAATCTCTTACAAATCGCCTATAAAAACTAGCCAATCCATGAAAACTCCTAACTTCAGTTATAGTCTTAGGTGTTGGCCATTCTTTAATAGCTTTTATCTTTTCTTCATCGACTTCCACCCCATTAGCACTAACCACAAATCCTAGGAAAACAACTCTATCCATGCAAAATGTGCACTTTTTGAAATTAGCATATAGTTGTTCCTTTCGCAACACAACAAGCACACAATTTAAATGTTCTAAATGCTCATCTAGATTTTTGTTATAGATTAAGATGTCATCAAAATAAACTACAACAAATTTTCCAATAAAAGCACGTAAAATATGATTCGTTAAACGCATAAAAGTGCTCTGTGCATTAGTGAGTCCAAACAGCATAACTAACCATTCATACAATCCATACTTAGTCTTAAACGCCGTTTTCCATTCATCACCCTTCGGTATGCGAATTTGATGATACCCACTCTTAAGATCAATCTTACTAAAAATGGAAGCACCATGCAACTCATCAAGCATATCATCTAGCCTAGGTATTGAGTGACGATACTTTACCATGATATTGTTGATAGCTCAGCAATCCACGCACATTCTCCAAGTCCCGTCCTTCTTAGGCACCAGCAAAATAGGTACAGCACATGGACTCATGCTCTCCCTGACATAACCTTTGCTTATCAACTCCTCCACTTGCTTTTGAAGCTCCTTTGTCTCCTCGGGATTACTTCGGTAAGCTGGTCGATTCGCTATGACAGCTCTGGGTACAAAGTCAATCTGGTGCTCGATGCCTCTGATTGGTGGCAATCCATGTGGCATCTCCTCAGGAAACAGATCGTCGAACTCCTACAATAAAGACTTAACCACACTAGGGAGGGATGTGTTAGAATCCTCGAAATTGAGGAGGGACTCCTTGTACACTAACAATATCATTTGCTTATTATCGCTCATAGCCTTTTTCAACTCACTCTCTTTTGCATAGAAGTTGACCTTTGGCATTTCTCTCCACTCAGCTGACTCTTTTTCTCTCCTCTCAACTGACTCTTTTTCTCTTCGCTCATGTGGGTTCTCTCTCTTTTCTCCACTCTCAGCCACCTCACTATTTTCTCTCTTATTGATGGTTTCACTATTGCCTCTCCTTTTTCTTGACTCTCTTATTCTCTCATCTTCCTCACTTTTTAGCTTGATTTGATCTCCATACACTTGTGTCGGTGTTAATGGTGCAAGAGTAATAGTCTTCCCATCCTTGACAAAGCTATAACGATTCCTATAATCATCATGTGTGACCCTTCTATCATATTGCCATGGTCTTCCTAACAAGATATGACCCACATGCATAGGCACCACATCACATATTACTTTGTCACTATAACTCCCTATTGAGAAATTAATTAAAACTCTTTTATTCACCCTAACTTCTTCACTTTCGTTCAACCATTACAACTTATAAGGCCTAGGGTGTCTTAACAATGCTAGTCCTCATTTCTCAACTAAAGTTGTACTAGTTACATTCGTGCAACTCCCACCATCAATAATCATACTACATACCTTATCGTTGACGTAACAACGTGTGTGGAATATATTTTATCCCTGCTGCTCCGAATCATCCACTTTGACTTGAGTGTTAAGAGCTCTCCTTGACACCAACGATTCCCCAACAGCAAACTCCAATTTTTCTTCTTCTTCAACGTCCTCCAATGCAGGCATGTCCTCAAACTCTCCTTCACTTTCACTCACCACTTCTCCATTATCCAGCAAGACCATTACCCATTTATTTGGGCATTGAGAAGCAGTGTGCCCTAACCCCAAGAATCTGAAACACTTGATGTCTCGATTCCTTGATGGTTGTGAATCTGTTTTGGGTGCTGTTTTGCTAGTACTTTCTTCTTCCCCTTTCTGCCACTCATTCCTACCTTTAGGTACAGCTTTATCACCTTTGTTGTTGTTGTTCCACCCCGGCTTCCAAGATGGATTAACACTCGAAGTTCCTAACGGCTGCCTAGCTGCCCCTTTCCTCTTCAGCTGTCTATCTACCTTCATAGCCACATGCAACATGTCTTCCAACTCCACATAATGTTGCAACTTCACTACATTGGCAATTTCCCTATTCAACCCATTCAAGAATCGTGCCATGGTAGCCTCCCGATCCTCCACCACATTGGCCCTAATCATGAGTATTTCCATCTCCTTATGATAGTCCTCTACACTTTTTGACCCTTGATATAGACCTTGCTGTTTTTGATGGATCTCTCGATAATAGTGGCTAGGAACAAACCTCTTTCTCATCAATGACTTCAATTCCTCCCAAGTACTGATTGGTCTTCCCCCACTCCTACGTTGTGAGGTAATCACTTGATCCCACCATGAATTACATAGTCACTGAACTCTAAAACTGCAAAGTTCACCTTTTTCTCCTCTGAATTAACACTCGAAGATCATTTCAACCTTCCTTTCCCACTCTAGGTATGCCTCGGGATCACTCCTTTCTTTGAATGAAGGAACTGTCATTTTCATATTTCCTAAGTTTCCATCCAACTCCTCCCCATGATCATTCCGACCCCGTCTATCGAACCTATCGCCTCTATTCCTCATCCTTCCCATCTCAACATCGTGAAATTCATCTTCGCCCATGTCACTCCCATATCCATACTCCTCTCGCCTTTCCCTCCTAGGCTCCCATCTATCCGATCCTCTGGCATTGGATACATCCACTCGATGCCCCCGACTAAGATTAGCCAACGATGTATCTAATCTATTCATCCAAGCCTCCTGCTTCTCCAACCTATCTCTCACATCTCCAAACGCCCTCTCAAACATTTGCACTAAATCATCCGATGCATTTTTATTATTGCCTTGTCGGCTTGAGTTTGATTCTGCCCTTTCTGACATCCTAACACTAAAATTTTTATTTTACTGCCTCACCAAAAATCACTCGAAACACACACAAGGGCTTTTACCCTCTATTAAGCTCACCTCTCTGCCTTTTACCACTCAGTTCTTTCAGCAATTACTTCTAGGAATAATCAAGGAACTCAATCAATCAATCAATTCGTGTATAATTCCCCAAACCGGATGTGACTCAATAATTGTAACAAAGGACTCAAAGAAAACTTTTAAAACTTGATTTGAATTGAAGGAATGGAATGATTCAATGTGTCCAAGTAATTTAGAAATGATAATGAATAATAAAAGTTGGTATTTGACGGATCAATAATATTTAACAAGATTTTTTTACTGTACGGATGAACAGTAAATTTTTTTATTTTTTTTATTTTTTTTAGATCCGAAAATCAATAACAAAACCAACAAAGAAAATGAAAATTGATTTGAGCGAAAATTGAGCCCAAAAATGGAATTTGAAGATTTTTGATTAAACTTTTGGATCAAAGAATCAAGAAAACCTTCTGGATAGAAGAACACAAGGAATTGAAAAAAATTAGAAAACAAAGGATATAACCTGATTAAATTGGAGCCAAAGCTCTGATACCAACTGATGCGAACCCCGTAGCAATGGAAACTACGAAACCCACAACGAGATTGATGCGGAACCTGAGAACGCCAATACTAACCTGGTTTTGGATCTTGAACTCCAAGAATTGAACCAAGAAACTCTAGATTAGCGAAGAACGTAAAGCCCCTTGATTACAATTAAAAGAACCCATAATCCGATTGATAGAACGCCACAAGAAGTTGAATCTTGATAAGTTCCAAGATTGTTCAAGAAGAACAATAAATTGAAAGAAGAAATTTCTCTCTCTATAATATTAATTCAAAAGTCAAAAGTTCAAAGGTTGTTACAATCAAAAGTAGTCTCCTATTTATACTAATGAATAAAAACGTCCAAAACCATCAAATTATGGTAATAATTTGATTCCATAAGAATTCTATCGAAACTAGGAAATTCGGCCAAAAATAGAAAATTGCCAATTTTTTTTGGCCTGTGCGGCCGCATGGTTCAACTGAATTTGTACCTTTGGCTTTCAGGAACCATGTGTACGGCCGCATGGTGTTATTTTCTGCCTCCGTTTTCGTCGCTTGATAACAAATTGATCCAAGTCGATTTGGCCTTTGACCCGAACATGAAAGTTGCTCCATTTTGAGTCCCGAACATGGTTCCATCCATGGTTTCTTGAACGAGCAATTTCATCGCTTGTTTCACTTGCTTTTCCCTTGATCGCGTCATTAGTCCGCCGTCGACTATCAACGGGTCTCGTCTCGCACTTGCCTTCGTCGGGCTCGACTCTTGGATCATATCACATTGTTTAACACTTGCATTATTGTCAAGTGTCAATTGGATGGGAAAACTATTTGAAATTTAAGCTGTCCAATAGTGTAATGTCACGTGGCAAAGTGAAAACTAAAGTGTACACCATAGTGTACCTGTAGCAAGGTCCTTACCAATTGAACTTTGATAATTGTAAATTGATTTTTGACTCGTTGCTCAACACTTTCATTGTTGCCAAGTGTAAATTGGATGGGAAAACTATTTGATACGTGCAGCAAGGTTCTTACCGATTGAACTTTGCTATTTGTACACTGATTTTTGACACGTTGCTTGACACTTACAATGCTGTCAAGCATCAAATGGATGGGAAAACTGTTTGAAATTTAAACTGTCCAACAAGGTAATGTCACGTGACAAAGTGTAAACTAAAGTGTACACCATAGTCTACATGTAGAAAGGTTCTTACCGATTGAACTTTGCTATTTGTACACTGATTTTTGACACGTTGTTCGACACTTATATTGTAGTCAAGTGTCAATTTGATGGAAAGCTGTTTGAAAGTTAAACTATCCAACAAGTAAATGACACGTGCCAAAGTGTAAACTAAAGTGTACGTCATAGTGTACATGTGGCAAAGTCCTTACTGATTGAACTTTGCTATTTGTACACTAATTTTTGGCACGTTGTTTGGCACTTACATTGGTTTCAAGTGTCGATTGGATGGGAAAATTGGTTAAAATTTAAACTATCCAAGTGAGTAATGTCACGTGGCAAAGTGTAAACTAAAGTGTACATCATAGCGTACATTAGCAAAATCCTTTCCGATTGAACTTAGCTATTTGTACACTAATTTTTGGCACGTTGTTTGACACTGGCATTGTAGTCAAGTGTCAATTAGGTGAGAAAATTGTTTGAAATTTAAATTGTCCAATAGGGTAATGTCTGTGACAAAGTGTAAACTAATGTGTACACCATAGTGTACATGTAGAAAGGTTCTTACCGATTGAACTTTTCTAATTGTACACTAATTTTTGACACGTTGTTTGACACATGCATTGTAGTCAAGTGTCAATTGGATGGGAAACCTATTTGAAATTTGAACTGTCCAACAGGGTAATGGCACGTGGCAAAGTGTTAACTAAAGTATGCATCATAGTGTACATGTAGCAAGATCCTCACCTATTGAATTTTGCTATTTGTACACTGATTTTTGACACGTTGTTTGACACTTGTATTGTTGTCAAGTGTCAATTGGATGGAAAAAATGTTTTAAATTTAAACTTTTCATCAGGATAATGACACGTGGTAAAGTGTAAACTAAAGCGTACAACTTAGTGCACATGTCGCAATGTTCTCACCGATTGAACTTTGCCATTTGTGCACTAATTTTTGACACGTTGTTTAACACTTGCATTGTTGTCAAGTGATAATTAGATGGGAAAACTGTTTGAAATTTAAACTATCCAATAGGGTAATGTCACATGGCAAAGTGCAAACTAAAGTATACACCATAGTGTACATGTAGAAAGGTTCTTACTGATTGAGCTTTGCTATTTGTACATTGATTTTTGACACTTTGTTTGACACTTGCATTATTGTCAAGCGCCAACTGGAGGGAAAAACTGTTTGAAATTTAAGTTTTCCAACAGCGTAATGTCACATGGCATAGTGAAAACTAAAGTGTACACTATAGTGTACATGTAGAAAGGTCCTTACCGATAGAACAGGTCTGCTCCTTCTTTCTATCCTTAATAAGAGTGTCATCCATAACTTACTTATTTGCCACAGCTCCTTCTTCAGGCTATTTGTAAACTAATTTTTGACACATTGTTTGACACCTACATTGTTGCCAAGTGTCAATTGGATGGGGAAACTGTTAGATACATGTAGCAAGGTTCTTACCAATTGAACTTTGCTATTTGTGCACTGATTTTTGACACGTTGTTTGACACTTACAATGTTGTCAAGCGACAATTGGATGGGAAAACTGTTTGAAATTTAAACTGTCCAACAAGGTAATGTCATGTGACAAAGTGTAAACTAAAGTGTACACCATAGTCTACATGTAGCATGGTTCTTACCGATTGAACTTTGCTATTTGTACACTGATTTTTGACACTTTGTTTGACACTTGCATTGTAGTCAAGTGTCAATTGGATGGAAAAACTGTTTGAAATTTAAGCTGTCCCACATGTTAATGACACGTGGCAAAGTGTAAACTAAAGTGTACGTCATAGTGTACATGTGGCAAAGTCCTAACTGATTGAACTTTGCTATTTTTACAGTGATTTACGGCACGTTGTTTGACACTGCCATTGTCGTCAAGCGTCAATTGGGTGGGAAAATTGATTGAAATTTAAACTGTCCAATAGAGTAATGTCATGTGACAAAGTGTAAACTAATGTTTACACCACAGTGTATATGTAGCAAGGTTCTTACCGATTGAACATTTCTTTTTGTACACTGATTTTTAACGTGTTGTTTGACACTTGCATTGTAGTCAAGTGTCAATTGGATGGAAAAACTATTTTAAATTTAAACTATCCAATAGGGAAATGTCACGTGGCAAAGTGTTAACTAAAGTGTACACCCTAGTGTGCATGTGGAAAGGCCATTACGTATTGAATTTTGCTATTTGTGTACTGATTTTCGACACGCTGTTTGACACTTGCATTGTTGTCAAGTGTCAATTGGATGGGAAAATAGTTTGAAATTTCAATTGTCTAACAGGGTAATGTCACATGACAAAGTGTAAACTAAAGTGTACACCATGGTGTACAAGTAACAAAGTCCTTTCCGATTGAACTTTTCTATTTGTATACTGATTTTCGACACATTGTTTGACACTTGCATTGTTGTCAAGTTTTAGTTGGATGGGAAAACTATTTGAAATTTAAATTGTCCAACAAGGTAATGTCACATAGCAAAGTGTACACCATATTATATATGCAGCAAGATCCTTACCAATTGAACTTTACAATTTGTGCTCTAATTTTCGACACGTTGTTGGACACTGGCATTGTTGTCAAGTGTCAATTGGATGGGAAAACCGTTTGAAATTTAAACTGTCCAATATGGTAATGTCACGTGGCAAAGTGTAAACTAAAGTGTACACCATAGTGTACATGTGGCAAGGTCCTTACCTATTGAACTCTGCTATTTGTACACTAACTTTTAACACATTGTTTGAAACTTGCATTGTTGACAAGTGTCAATTTCGTGGGAAAGTTGTTTGAAATTTAAACTGTCCAACAAGTTAATGACACGTGGCATAGTGTAAACTAATGTGTACGTCATAGGGTACATGTAGCGAAGTCCTTACTGATTGAACTTTTCTATTTGTACAGCGATTTTTCTGCACGTTGTTTGACACTTGCGTTGTTGTTAAGTGTCGATTGGATGGGAAAATTGTTTGAAATTTAAACTGTCCATACGTGTAATGTCACGTGGCAAAGTGTAAACTAAAGTGTATGTCATAGTGTACATGTAGGAAAATCCTTACTGATTGAACTAGGCTATTTGTACACTGATTTTCGACACATTGTTGACACTGGCATTGTCATCAAGCATCAATTGGGTGGGAAAATTGTTTGAAATTTAAACTGTCCAATAGGGTAATGTTATGTTACAAAGTGTAAGCTAATGTGTACACCATAGTGTACATGTAGCAAGGTTCTTATCGATTGAAAATTTCTTTTTGTACACTGATTTTTAACATGTTGTTTGACACTTGCATTGTAGTCAAGTATCAATTGGATGAGAAAACTATTTTAAAATTAAACTATCCAATAGGGTAATGTCACGTGGCAAAGTGTACACCCTAGTGTGCATGTGGAAAGGCCATTACCTATTGAACTTTGCTATTTGTATACTGATTTTCGACACGTTGGTTGACATTTGCATTGTTGTCAAGTGTCAATTGGATGGGAAAACAGTTTGAAATTTCAATTTTCCAATAGGGTAATGTCACATGGCAAAGTGTAAACTAAAGTGTACACCATGGTGTACAAGTAACAAAGTCCTTTCCGATTGAACTTTTCTATTTGTATACTGATTTTTGACACGTTGTTTGACACTTGCATTATTGTCAAATTTCAATTGGATGGGAAAACTATTTGAAATTTAAACAGTCCAACAAGGTAACGTCACATAGTAAAGTGTAAACTAAAGTGTACGTGATAGTATACATGCGGCATGATCTTTACCGATTGAACTTTACAATTTGTACACTAATTTTTGACACGTTGTTTGACATTGACATTGTTGTCAAGTGATAATTGGATGGGAAAACAATTTGAAATTTAAACTGTCCATTAGGGTAATGTCATGTGGAAAAGTGTAAACTAAAGTGTACACCATAGTGTACATGTGGTGAGGTCCTTACCTATTGAACTTTGCTATTTGTACACTGATTTTCGACACATTTTTTGACACTTGCATTATTGTCCATTCGATGGGAAAACTGTTTGAAATTTAAACTGTCCAACAAGTTAATGACACGTGGCATAGTGTAAACTAATATGTACGTCATAGTGTACATGTAGCAAAGTCCTTACTGATTGAACTTTGCTATTTGTACATGATATTCTGCACGTTATTTGAAACTTGCATTGTTGTCAAGTGTCGACTGGACGGGAAATCGTTTGAAATTTAAACTGTCCAAACGTGTGATGTCACGTGGCAAAGTGTAAACTAAAGTGTACCTCATAGTGTACATGTAGCAAAATCCTTATCGATTGAACTTAGCTATTTGTACACTGATTTTCGGCACGTTGTTTGACACTGGCATTGTCGTCAAGCGTCAATTGGGTGGGAAAATTGCTTGAAATTTAAACTGTCCAATAGAGTAATGTCATGTGACAAAGTATAAACTATTGTGTACACCATAGTGTATATGTAGCAAGGTTCTTACCGATTGAACTTTTCTATTTGTACACTAATTTTTGACACGTTATTTGACACTTGTATTATAGTCAAGTGTCAATTGGATGGGAAAACTTTTTGAAATTTAAACTGTCCAACAGGGTAATGTCATGTGGCAAAGTGTTAACTAAAGTGTACACCGTAGTGTACATGTGGAAAGGCCATTACCTATTGAACTTTGCTAATTGTATGCTGATTTTTGACACGTTGTTTGACACTTGCATTGTTGTCAAGCGTTAATTGGATGGAAAAATAGTTTAAAATTTCAATTGTCCAACGGGGTAATGTCACGTGGCAAAGTGTAAATTAAAGTGTAAACCATGGTGTACAAGTAACAAGGTCCTTACCGATTGAACTTTTCTATTTGTATACTGATTTTCGACACGTTGTTTGGCACTTGCATTGTTGTCCAGCTTCAATTGTATGGGAAAACTATTTAAAATTTAAACTGTCCAACACGGTAATGTCACATAGCAAAGTGTAAACAAAAGTATAAACAATAGTGTACATGCTGCAAGATCCTTAGCGATTGAACTTTACAATTTGTACACTTATTTTCTACACGTTGTTTGACACTAGTATTGTTGTCAAGTGTCAATTGGATGGAAAAATAGTTTGAAATTTAAACTGTCCAATTGGGTAATGTCAAGTGGCAAAGTGTAAACTAAAGTGTACACCATAGTGTACATGTAGCAAGATCCTCACCTATTGAACTTTGCTATTCGTACACTGATTTTCGACACATTGTTTGACACTTAGCATTTTTGTCAAGTGTCAATTGGATGGGAAAACTTTTTGAAATTTAAACTATCCCATAGGTTAATGACACGTGGCAAAGTGTAAACTAATGTATACGTTATAGTGTACATGTAGCAAAGTCCTTACTGACTGAACTTTTCTATTTGTACAGTAATTTTCTGTACGTTGTTTGACACTTGCATTATTGTCAAGTGTCGATTGGATGGAAAAATTGTTTGAAATTTTAACTGTCCAAACTTGTAATGTCACGTGGTAAAGTGTAAACTAAAGTGTACGACAAAGTGTACATGTAGCAAAATCCTTACCGATTGAACTTGGCTATTTGTACACTGATTTTCGACATGTTGTTTAACACTGGCATTGTCGTCAAACGTCAATTGGGTGGGAAAATTATTTGAAATTTAAACTGTCCAATAGAGTAATTTCATGTGACAAAATGTAAATTAATGTGCACACCATAGTGTACATGTAGCAATGTTCTTATCGATTGAACTTTTCTATTTGTACACTAATTTTTGAAATGTTATTTGACACTTGCATTGTAGTCAAGCATCAATTGGATGGGAAAACTGCTTGAAATTTAAAATGTCCAACAGGGTAATGTCACGTGGGAAAGTGTTAACTAAAGTGTACACCATAGTGTACATGTGGAAAGGCCATTACCTATTGAACTTTGCTATTTGTACACAAATTTTTGACACATTGTTTGACACTTGCATTGTTGTTAAGTGTCAATTGGATGGGAAAACAATTTGGAATTTTAATTGTTTAACAGGGTAATGTCACGTGGCAAAGTGTAAACTAAAGTGTACATCATGGTGTACAAGTAACAAGGTCCTTACTGATTGAACTTTTCTATTTGTATACTAATTTTCGACACGTTGTCTAGCACTTGCATTGTTGTCAAGCTTCAATTGTATGGGAAAACTATTTAAAATTTAAACTGTCCAACACGGTAATGTCACATAGCAAAGTGTAAACTAAAGCGTAAATCATAGTGTACATGCTGCAAGATCCTTAGCGATTGAACTTTACAATTTGTACACTAACTTTTGACACGTTGTTTGACACTAGTATTGTTGTCAAGTGTCAATTGGATGGGGAAACAGTTTGAAATTTAAACTGTCCAATAGGGTAATGTCACGTGGCAAAGTGTAAACTAAAGTGTACACCATAGTGTACATGTAGCCAGGTCCTTATCTATTGAACTTTGCTATTCGTACACTGATTTTTGACACATTGTGTGACTCTTGCATTGTTGTCAAGTGTCAATTGGATGGGAAAACTTTTTGAAATTTAAACTGTCCCACAGGTTAATGACACATGAAAAGTGTAAAC
The DNA here is from genome assembly GCF_002742605.1 of Olea europaea var. sylvestris. Lineage (NCBI taxonomy): Eukaryota > Viridiplantae > Streptophyta > Magnoliopsida > Lamiales > Oleaceae > Olea > Olea europaea. Next base: position 836,196 of record NW_019264345.1, on the reverse strand, counting down.
TAAAATGTACGTCATAGTGTACATGTAGCAAAGTCCTTACTGATTGAACTTTTCTATTTGTATAGTGATTTTCTGTACGTTGTTTGACGCTTGCATTGTTGTCAAGTGTCGATTGGATGCAAAAATTGTTTGAAATTTTAACTGTCCAAACTTGTAATGTCACGTGGCAAAGTGTAAACTAAAGTGTACGACAAAGTGTACATGTAGCAAAATCCTTACCGATTGAAATTGGCTATTTGTACACTGATTTTCGGCATGTTGTTTGACACTGACATTATTGTCAAACGTCAATTGGGTGGGAAAATTGTTTGAAATTTAAACTGTCCAATAGAGTAATGTCATGTAACAAAATGTAAACTAATGTGCACACCATAGTGTACATGTAGCCAGCTTCTTACCGATTGAACATTTCTACTTGTACACTAATTTTTGAAACGTTATTTTACACTTGCATTGTAGTCAATCATCGATTGGATGGGAAAATTGCTTGAAATTTAAACTGTCCAATAGGGTAATGTCACGTGGCAAAGTGTTAACTAAAGTGAACACCATAGTGTACATGTGGAAAGGCCATTACCTATTGAACTTTGCTATTTGTACACTGATTTTCGACACATTGTTTGACACTTGCATTGTTGTCAAGTGTCAATTGGATGGGAAAACAGTTTGGAATTTTAATTGTCTAACAGGGTAATGTCACGTGGCAAAGTGTAAACTAAAGTGTACATCATGGTGTACAAGTAACAAGGTCCTTACCGATTGAAATTTTCTATTTGTATACAGATTTTCGACACGTTGTTTGACACTTGCTTTGTTGTCTAGTTTAAATTGGATGGGAAAGCTATTTGAAATTTAAACTGTCCAACAGGATAATGTCACATAGCAAAGTGTAAACAAAAGTGTACACCATAGTGTATATGCGGCAAGATCCTTTCCAATTGAACTTTACAATTTGTATACTGATTTTCGACCTGTTGTTTTACACTAGCATTGTCGTCAAGTGTCAATTGGATGGAAAAACTATTTGAAATTTAAACTATCCAACAGGGTAATGTCACATAGAAAAGTGTAAACAAAAGTGTGCACCGTAGTGTACATGTGGCAAGATCCTTACCAATTGAACATTACAATTTGTACACTGATTTTTGACACGTCATTCGACACTAGCATTGTTGTCAAGCGTCAATTGGATGGGAAAACTGTTTCAAATTTAAACTATCCAACAATGTAATGACACATGACAAAGTGTAAACAAAAGAGTCCACCATAGTATACATGTAGCAATGTTCTTACCGATTGAACTTTGCTATTTGTACATAGATTTTTGACACGTTGCTTGACACTTGCATTGTAGTCAAGTGTAAATTGGACGGGAAAACTGTTTGAAATTTAAATTGTCCAACAGGGTAATGACACGTGTCAAAGTGTAAACTAAAGTGTACGTCATAGTGTACATGTAGCAAAGTTCTTACTGATTGAACTTTGCTATTTGTACACTGATTTTAGGCACGTTGTTTGACACTTGCATTGTTGTCAAGTGTCGATTGGAAGGGAAAGCTATTTGAAATTTTAATTGTCCAAATGGGTAATTTCACGTGGCAAAGTGTAAACTAAAGTGTACGTCATAGTATACATGTAGCAAAATCCTTACCGAGTGAACTTTGCTATTTGTACACTGATTTTTGACATGTTGTTTGATACTTGCATTGTTGTCAAGTATGAATTGGATGGGAAAATTTTTAGAAATTTAAACTGTCCAATAGGATAATGACACGTGGTAAAGTGTAAATTAAAGTGTACACCGTAGTGCACATGTCGTAAGGTTCATACCGATTTAACTTTGCTATTTGTACACTGGTTTTTGACATGTTGTTTAACACTTGCATTGTTGTCAAGTGACAGTTGGATGGGAAAATTGTTTGAAATTTAAATTGTCAAACAGGGTAATGCCACATGACAAAGTGTAAACTAAAGTATACGTCATAGTGTATATGTGGAAAGGTTCTTACCGATTGAGCTTCGCTATTTGTACACTAATTTTTTACACGTTGTTTGACACTTGCATTGTTGTCAAGTGTCAATTGGATGGGAAAACTATTTGAAATTTAAGTTGTCCAACAGGGTAATGTCGCGTGGCAATGTGAAAACTAAAGTCTACACCATAGTGTACATGTAGCAAGGTCCTTACCGATTGAACTTTACTATTTGTAAACTGATTTTTGACACATTGTTCGACCTTTGCATTGTTGCCAAGTGTCAATTGGATGGGAAAATTGTTTGATACATGTAACATGGTTCTTGCCGATTGAACTTTGCTATTTGTACACTGATTTTTGACATGTTGTTTAACACTTGCATTGTTGTCAATCGTTGACACGTGGCAAAGTGTAAACTAAAGTGTACGTCATAGTGTACATGTAGCAAAGTCCTTACTGATTGAACTTTGCTATTTGTACACTGATTTTGGGCACGTTGTTTGACACTTGCATTGTTGTCAAGTGTCGATTGGATGGAAAAACTGTTTGAAATTTAAACTGTATAGACGTGTAATGCCACGTGATAAAGTGTAAACTAAAGTCTACGTCATAGTGTACATGTAGCAAAATCCTTACCGATTGAACTTGGCTATTTGTACACTGATTTTTGGCTCGTTGTTTAACACTTACATTGTTGTCAAGCATCAATTGCGTGGGAAAACTATTTGAAATTTAAGCTATCCAACAGGGTAATGGCACATGGAAAAGTGTAAACTAAAGTATACGTCGTAGTGTACATGTAGCAAAGTCCTTACTGATTGAACTTTGCTATTTATACAGTGATTTTTGGCACGTTGTTTGACACTTGCATTGTTGTCAACAGTAGATTGGTTGAGAAAACTGTTTGAAATTTAAACTTTCCAAAAGTGTAATGTCACGTGGCAAAGTGTAAACAAAAGTGTACGTCATAGTGTACATGTAGCAAAATCCTTACCGATTGAACTTTACTATTTTTACACTAATTTTTGACACTTTGTTTAACACTTACATTGTTGTCAAGTGTCAATTGAATGGGAAACTATTTGCAATTTAAACCGTCAAACAGGATAATGACACGTGGCAAAGTGTAAACTAAAGTGTACACCATAGTGTACATACCGCAAGGTTCTTACGGATTGAACTTTGCTATTTGTACACTGATTTTTGACACGTTGTTTAACACTTGCATTGTTGTCAAGTAACAATTGGATGGAAAAACTGTTTGAAATTTAAACTGCCCAACAATGTAATGTCATATGGTAAAGTGTAAACTATTGTATACACCATAGTGTACATGTAGAAAAGTTCTTACCATTTGAGCTTTGCTATTTGTACACTTATTTTTGACACATTGTTTGACACTTGAATTATTGTCAATTATCAATTGGATGGGAAAACTGTTTGAAATTTAAGTTGTCCAATAGGGTAATGCCACGTGATAAAGAGAAAACTAAAGTGTACATGTAGCAAGGTCTTTACCGATTGAACTTTACTATTTGTAAATAGATTTTTGACACACTGTTCGACACTTGCATGGTTACCAAGTGTCAATTGGATGGGAAAACTGTTTGATACATGTAACAAGGTTCTTACCGATTGAACTTTGCTAGTTGTGCCCCGATTTTTGACACGTTGTTTGACAGTTGCATTGTTGTCAATCGTCAATTGGATGGGAAAACTGTTTGAAATTTAAATTGTCCAACAAGGTAATGTCACGTGATAAAGTGTAAACTAAATTATGGACTATAGTCTACATGTAGCAAGGTTCTTACCGATTGAACTTTGCTATTTGTACACTAATTTTTGACACATTGTTTGACACTTGCATTGTAGTCAGGTGTCAATTGGATGGGAAAACGTCAGGTGTCAATTGGATGGGAAAACTGCTTGAAATTTAAACTGTCCAAAAGTGTAATGTCACATGGAAAAGTGTAAACTAAAGTGTACGTCATAGTGTACATGTAGCAAAATCCTTACTGATTGAACTTTGCTATTTGAACACTAATTTTTGACACGTTGTTTGACACTTGCCTTTCTGTCAAGTGCCAATTGGATGTGAAAACTGTTTGAGATTTAAATCGCCAAATAGGATAATGACACGTGGCAAAGTCTAAACTAAAGTGTACACCATAGTGTATATGTCGCAAGGTTCTTACTGATTGAACTTTACAATTTGTACACTAATTTTTGACACGTGGTTTGACATTTGTATTGTTGTCAAGGGATAATTGGATGGGATAACTGTTTGAAATTTAAACTGTCCAACAGGGTAATGTCGCACGGTAAAGTGTAAACTAAAGTATACAACATAGTGTACATGTAGAAAGGTTCTTACCGATTGAGCTTTCTTATTTGTACACTGATTTTTGACACGTTGTTTGACACTTGCATTGTTGTTAAGTGCCAATTGGATGGGAAAACTATTTGAAATTTAAGTTGTCCAATAGGGTAATGTCACGTGGCAAGGTGAAAACTAGAGTGTACACCATAGTGTACATGTAGCAAGGTCCTTACCGATAGAACTTTGCTATTTGTAAACTGATTTTGGACACATTGTTCGACACTTGCATTGTTGCCAAGTTTCAATAGGATGGGAAAACTGTTTGATACATGTAGCAAGGTTCTTACCGATTGAACTTTGCTATTTGTGCACTGATTTTTGACACGTTATTTGACAATTGCATTGTTGTCAAGCGTCAATTGGATGGAAAAATTATTTGAAATTTAAACTGTCCAACAAGGTAATGTCATGTGACAAAGTGTAAACTAAAGTGTGTACCATAATCTACATGTAGTAAAGTTCTTACCGATTGAACTTTACTATTTGTACACTAATTTTTAACACGTTGTTTGACACTTGCATTGTAGCCAAGTGTCAATTGGATGGAAAAAACTACTTGAAATTTAAACTGTCCAAAAGTGTAATGTCACATGGCAAAGTGTACGTCATAGTGTACATGTAGCAAAATCCTTACTGATTGAACTTTGCTATTTGTACACTGATTTTTGACACGTTGTTTGACACTTGCATTGTAGTCAAGTGTCAATTGGATGGAAAAACTATTTGAAATTTAAACTCTCCAACAGGTTAATGACACATGGAAAAGTGTAAACTAATGTGTACACCATAGTGTACATGTAGCAAACTCCTTACCGATTGAACTTTGCTATTTGTACACTGATTTTTGGCCTGTTGTTTAACACTTGCATTGTTGTCAAGTGTCGATTGGATGGGAAAACCATTTGAAATTTAAACTGTCCAAACATTTAATGTCACGTGGTAAAGTGTAAACTAAACTGTACGTCATAGTGTACATGTAGCAAAATCCTTACCGATTGAACTTGGCTATTTGTACCCTAATTTTTGGCACATTGTTTGACACTAGAATTGTTGCCAAGCATCAATTGGGTGGAAAAACTATTTGGAATTTAAACTTTCCAATAGGGTAATGTCACGTGACAAAGTGTAAACTAATGTGTACACCATAGTGTACATGTAGCAATGTTTTTGCCGATTGAACTTTGCTATTTGTACACTGATTTTTGACACGTTGTTTGATACTTGCAATGTAGTCAAGTGTCAATTGGATGAGAAAACTATTTGAAATTTAAACTATCCAATAGGGCAATGACACGTGGCAAAGTGTAAACTAAAGTGAACGTCATAGTGTACATGTAGTAAAGTCTGTACCGATTGAACTTTGCCGTTTGTACACAAATTTTTGACACGTTGTTTGACACTTGCATTGTTGTCAAGTGTCCATTGGATGGAAAAATTGTTCAAAATTTAATAGGTTAATGTCACGTGGTAAAGTGTATAGTAATGTGTACACCATAGTGTACATGAGGGAAGGTCCTTACCGATAGAACTTTACTATTTGTCCACTGATTTTCGACACGTTGTTTGACACTTGAGTTATTGTCAAGTGTCAATTGGATGGGAAAACTATTTGAAATTTAAACGGTCCAACAGGGTAACGGCACGTGGCAAAGTGCGAACTAAAGCGTACACCCTAGTGTACATGTCGCAAGGTTCTTAACGATTGATCTTTGCCATTTGCATACTAATTTTTGACACGTTGTTTGACGCTTGCATTGTCGTCAAGTGTCCATTAGATAGGAAAGTTGTTTAAAATTTAAACTGTCCAGTAGTGTAATGTCACGTTGCAAAGTGTAAACTAAAGTGTACACCATGTTGTACATGTAGCAAGGTCCTTACCGATTGAACTTTGCTACTTTTACATTGATTTTCGGCACGTTGTTTGACACTCGCATTGTTGTCAAGTGTCAATTGGATGGGAAAATTGTTTGAAATTTAAACCTCAATAGGGTAATGTCACGTGGCAAAGTGTAAACTAAAGTGTACACCGCAGTGTACATGTGCCAAGGTAATTACCTATTGAACATTGCTATTTGTTCACTAATTTTCGACACGTTGTTTGACACTTGCATTGTTGTCAAGTGTAAATTGGATACGAAAACTGTTTGAAATTTAAATTGTCTAAAAGGGTAATATCACGTGGCAAAGTATAAACTAAAGTGTACACCATAGTGTACATATCGTAAAATCCTTACCGATTGAACTTTGCTATTTGTACACTAATTTTCGGCTCGTTGTTTGACACTTGCATTGTTGACAAGTATCGATTGGATGGGAAAACTATTTGAAATTCAATCTATCCAAAAGTGTAATGTTACATAGTAAATTGTAAACCAAAGTTTACACCATAGAGTATATATGGCATGGTCCTTACCTATTGAACTTTGTTATTTGTACACTAATTTTCGACACGTTGTTTGACACTTGCATTGTTGTCACGTGTCAATTGGATGGGAAAACTATTTGAAATTTAAATTGTCCAACAGGGTAATGACACGGGGCAATGTGTAAACTAAAGTCTACGTCATGGTGTACAAGTAGCAAAGTCCTTACCGATTAAATTTTGCTATTTGTATACTGATTTTCGGCACGTTGTTTGATACTTGCATTGTCGTCAAGTGTCAATTGGATGGGAAAATAGTTCGAAATTTAAATTGTCCAACAGGGGAATGACATGTGGTAAAGTGTAGACACAAGTGTACGTCATGGTGTACATTTAGCAAAGTCCTTACCGATTAAAGTTTGCTATTTGTATGCTGATTTTCGGCACGTTGTTTGACACACTTGCATTGTTGTCAAGTGTCGATTGGATGGGAAAATTGTTTGAAATTTAATCTATCAAAAGTCTAATATCACGTGGCAAAGTGTAAACTAAAGTGTACACCATGGTGTACATGTAGCAAGGTCCTTACCGATTGAACTTTGCTATTTGTACACTAATTTTTGGCCCGTTATTTAACACTTGCATTATTGTCAAGTGTCAATTGGATGGGAAAACTGTTTGAAATTTAAACTATCGAATAGGGTAATGAAACGTGGCAAAGTGTAAACTAAAGTGTACGTCATAGTGTTCATGTAGTAAAGTCCATACCAATTGAACTTTGTTCTTTGTACACTGATTTTCGGTACATTATTTAACACTTGCATTGTTGTCAAGTGTCGATTGGATGGGAAAACTGTTTGTAATTTAAACTGTCCAAAAGTGTAATGTTACGTTACAAAGTGTAAATTAAAGTGTACTTCATAGTGTACATGTAGCAAAGTCCTTATCGATCGAACTTTGCTATTTGTACCTGATTTTCAGCACGTTGTTTGACACTTGCATTGTTGTCAAGCATCAGTTGGGTGGGAAAACTATTTGAAATTTAAACTCTCCGATGGGGTAATATCACATGACAAAGTGTAAACTAAAGTGTACACCATAGTGTACATGTAGCAAGGTTCTTACCGATTGATCTTTGCCATTTGTACACTGATTTTTGACACGTTGTTTGACACTTGCTTTGTTGTCAAGTGTCAATTAGATGGGAAAACTGTTTAAAATTTAAACTGTCCAATAGTGTAATGTTTCGTGGAAAAGTGTAAACTAAAGTGTACACCATGGTGTACATGTAGCAAGGTCTTTACCGATCGAACTTTGCTATTTGTACACTAATTTTCGGCACGTTGTTTGACACTTGTATTGTTGTCAAGTGTCAATTAGATGGGAAAACTATTTGAAATTTAAGCGGTCCAACTGGGTAATGTTACGTGGAAAAGTGTAAACTAAACTGTACACCTTAGTGTACATGAGGGAAGCTCCTTATCGATAGAACTTAACTATTTGTACACGAATTTTTGATACATTGTTTGACACTTGCATTTTTGTCAAGTCTTAATTGGATGGGAATATTGTTTGAAATTTAAATTGTCCAACAGGGTAATGACACGTGGCAAAGTGTAAACTAAAGTGTACACCATAGTGTATATGTCGCAAGGTTCTTACCGATTGATCTTTGCAATTGTACACTGATTTTTGACACGTTGTTTGACGCTTGCATTATTGTTAAGTGTCAATTGGATGGGAAAACTATTTAAATTTTAAACTGTCCAACAGTGTAATGTTACGTGGCAAAGTGTAAACTACAGTGTACATGTGGCAAGGTCCTTACCTATTAAACTTTGCTGTTTGTAATCTGATTTTCAACATGTTGTTTGACACTTGCATTGTTGTCAAGTGTTAATTGGATGGGAAAATTGTTTGAAATTTAAACTGTTCAATAGAGTAATGTCATGTGGCAGAGTGTAAACTAAAGTGTACACCATAGTGTACATGTAGAAGGATTCTTATCGTTGAACTTTGCTATTTTTACACTGATTTTTGACACGTTGTTTGACACTTGCATTGTTCTCTGGTGTCAATTAGATGGTAAAACTATTTGAAATTTGAACTGTCGAACACGGTAATGTCACGTAGCAAAGTGTAAACTAAAGTGTACACCTTAGTGTAAATGTAGCAAGGTTCTTACCAGTTGAACTTTGCTATTGGTGCACTGATTTTTGACACGTTGTTTGACACTTGCATTGTTGTCAAGTGTCAATTCGATGGGAAAACTGTTTGAAATTTAAACTGGCCGACAAGGTAATGTCACGTGAGAAAGTGTAAACTAAACTGTACACCATAGTGTACATGTCCCGAGGTTCTTATCGATTTATTTTTACTGTTTGTACACTAATTTTCTGACAAGTTATTTGACACTTGCATTGTTTTCAAGGGTCAATTGGATGGGAAAACTATTTGAAATTTAAACGGTCCAACAGGGTAATGTCATGTGGCAAAGTGTAAGCTGAAGTGTACACCATAGCGTACATGGAGCAATGTCCTTACTGATTGAACTTTACTATTCCTACACTGATTTTTGGCACGTTGTGTCACTTGCATTGTTGTTAAGTGTCAATTGGATGGGAAAACTATTTGAAATTTAAACTGTCCAATAGGGTGATGTCACATGACAAAGTGTAAGCTAAAGTGTACACCATAGTATACATGTAGCAAGGTTCTTATCGATTGAACTTTGCTGTTTGTATACTGATTTTTGACACGTTGTTTGACCCTTGCATTGTTGTCAAGTATCAATTAAATGGAAAAACCATTTGAAATTTAAACTGTCCAACGGTGTAATGCCACATGGTAAAGTGTAAACTAAAGTGTACACCATGGGGTACATGTAGCAAGGTCCTTACCGATTGAACTTTGCTATTTGTACACTGATTTCGACACGTTGTTTGACACATGTATTGTTGTCAAATGTCGATTGGATGGGAAAACTATTTGAAATTTAGACTGTCCAGCAGGGTAATGCCACGTGGCAAAGTGTACACTATAGTATACACGTCGCAAGGTCCTTACTAATTGATCTTTGCCATTTGTACACTAATTTTTGACACGTTGTTTGACTCATAGATTGTTGTCAAGTGTCAATTGGATTGGAAAATTTTTTGAAATTTAAACTGTCCAACAGTGTAATGTCAAGTGAGAAAGTGCAAACTAAAGTGTACACCATGGTGTACATGTAGCCAGGTCCTTACCGATTGAACTTTGCTATTTGTACACTGATTTTCGGCATGTTGTTTGACACTTGCATTGTACGAAAACCATTTGAAATTTATACTATCCAACAGGGTGATGTCACGTGGCAAAGTGTAAACTATAGTGTACACCATAGTGTACATGTAGCAGGGTTCTTACCGATTGAACTTTGCAATTTGTGCATTGATTTTTAACACGTTGTTAGACACTTGCATTGTTGTTAAGTGTTAATTAGATGGAAAAACCGTTTGAAATTTAAATTATCTAACAGTGTAATGTCACGTGGCAAAGTGTAAACTAAAGTGTACACCATGGTGTACATGTAATAAGGTCCTTACCGATTGAACTTTGCTATTTGTAGACTGATTTTCGACATGTTATTTGACACTTGCATTGTTGTCAAGTGTCAATTGGATGGAAAAACTATTTGAAATTTAAACTGTCTAACAAGGTAATGTCACATGTCAAAGTGTAAGCTGAAGTGTAAACTATAGTATACACATCGTAAGGTTCTTGCCGATTGATCTTCCCATTTGTACACTGATTTTTGACACGTTGTTTGGCACTTGCACTGTTGTCAATTGTCAATTGGATGGGAAAAGCGTTTGAAATTTAATCTATCCAATAGTGTCATGTCAGGTGGCAAAGTGTAAGCTGAAGTGTACACCATAGCGTACATGTAGCAAGGTCCTTACTGATTGAACTTTGCTATTTCTACACTGATTTTTGGCACGTTGTTTAACACTTGCATTGTTGTCAAGTGTCATTTGGATGGAAAAATTGTTTGAAATTTAAACTGTCCAATAGGGTGATGTCACGTGGCAAAGTGTAAACTAAAGTGTACACCATAGTGTACATTTAGCAAGGTTCTTACCGATTGAACTTTGCTATTTGTACACTGATTTTTGACATGTTGTTTGGCACTTGCATTATTGTCAAGCGTCAATTGGATGGGATAGCTGTTTGAAATTTAAACTATCCAACAATGTAATGTCACGTGAGAATATGTAAACTAAAGTATACACCATGGTGTACATGTACCAAGGTCCTTACCAATTGAACTTTGCTATTTGTACACTGATTTTTGGCACGTTGTTTGACACTTGCATTGTTGTCAAATGTCAATTGGATGGAAAAACTATTTGAAATTTAAATTGTCCGACAGGGTAATGTCACCTGCCAAAGTGTACACTGTAGTATACACGTCGCAAGGTCCTTATCGACTGATATTTGCCATTTGTACACTGATTTTTGACACGTTGTTTGACACATAGATTTTTGTTAAGTGTCAATTAGATGGGAAAACTGTTTGAAATTTAAATTGCCCAATAGGGTAGTGTCACGTGACAAAGTGTAAACTAAAGTGTACACCACAATGTGCGTGTGACAAGGTCCTTATCGATTGAACTTTGCTACTTGTACACTGATTTTCGGTACGTTGTTCACACTTGCATTGTTATCAAGTGTCAGTTGGACAAGAAAACTATTTCAAATTTAAAATGCCCAACAAGGTAATGTCACATGGCAAAGTGTACGCTAAAGTGTACACCTTAGTTTAAATGTAGCAAGGTTCTTACCGTTTGACCTTTGCTATTGGTGCACTGATTTTTGACACTTTGTTTAACACTTGCATTGTTGCCAAGTGTCAATTGGATGGGAAAACTGTTTGAAATTTAAACTGCCCGACAAGGTAACGTCACGTGACAAAGTGTAAACTAAACTGTACACCATAGTGTACATGTCCCGAGGTTCTTACCGATTGATTTTTGCTGTTTGTACACTAATTTTTGATAAGTTGTTTGAGACTTGCATTGTTTTCAAGGGTCAATTGGGTGGGAAAACTGTTTGGAATTAAAACGGTCCAACAGGGTAATGTCATGTGGCAAAGTGTAAGCTGAAGTGCACACCATAGCGTACATGTAGCAATGTCCTAATCGATTGAACTTTGCTATTTCTACACTGATTTTTGGCACGTTGTGTCACTTGCAGTGTTGTTAAGTGTCAATTGGCTGGGAAAACTGTCTGAAATTTAAACTGCACAATAGGGTGATGTCACGTGACAAAGTGCAAGCTGAAGTGTACACCATAGTGTACTTGTAGCAAGGTTCTTACCGATTGAACTTTGCTGTTTGTACACTGATTTTTGACATGTTGTTTGACACTTGCATTGTTGTCAAGTATCAATTAAATGGGAAAACCGTTTGAAATTTAAACTGTCCAACAGTGTAATGCCACATGGTAAAGTGTAAACTAAAGTGTACACCATGGGGTACATGTAGCAAGGTCCTTACAGATTGAACTTTGCTATTTGTACACTAATTTTCGACACGTTGTTTGACACATGCATTGTCGTCAAATGTCGATTGGATGGGAAAACTCTATGAAATTTAAACTGTCCAACAGGGTAATGCCACGTGGCAAAGTGTACACTATAGTATACACGTCGCAAGGTCCTTACTGATTGATCTTTGCCATTTGTACACTGATTTTTGACACGTTGTTTGACACATAGATTGTTATCAAGTGTCAATTGGATTGGAAATTTTTCTAAAATTTAGACTGTCCAACAGTGTAATGTTAAGTGGGAAAGTGTAAACTAAAGTGTACACCATGGTGTACATGTAGCCAGGTCCTTACCGATTGAACTTTGCTATTTGTACACTGATTTTCGGCATGTTGTTTGACACTTGCATTATTTTCTAGTGTCGATTGGATGGGAAAACTGTTTGAAATTCAAATTGTCCAATAGAATAATGTCACGTGGTAAATCATAAACTAAAGTGTACAACTTGATGTACTTGTAGCAATGTTCTTACCGATTGAACTTTGCTATTTGTACACTGATTTTTTTTATATTTTTACACACTTGCATTCTTGTCAAGTGTCAATTGGATGGAAAAACTCTTTAAAATTAAAACTATCGAACAGTGTAATGACACATGATAAAATGTAAACTAAAGTGTTCACCATAGTGTACATGTCACAAGGTTCTTACCGATTGATCTTTGCTATTTGTACACTGATTTTTGACACGGTATTTAACACTTACATTGTAGTCAAGTGTCAATTGGATAGGAAAACTATTTGAAATTTAAACGGTCCAACAAGGTAATGTCATGTGGCAAAGTGTAAACTAAAGTGTACACCATTGCAAACATGTAGCTAGGTACTTACTCATAGAACTTTGCTATTTGTGCATTGATTTTCGGCACGTTGTTTGACACTTGCATTGTTGTCAAGTGTCAATTGAATGGGAAAATAGTTTGAGATTTAAACTATCCAACAGGGTAATGTCACGTGGCAAGGTGTAAACTGTACACTATAGTATACACGTCACAAGGTTCTTACTAATTGATCTTTGCCATTTGTACAATGATTTTTGACACATTGTTTAACACTTGCATTGTTGTCAAGTGTCAATTGGATGAGAAAACTGTTTGAAATTTACACTATCTAAAGTGTAATGTCACGTGGGAAAGTGTAAACTAAAGTGTATACGATGGTGTACATGCAGCAAGGTCCTTAGTAAGTGAACTTTACTATTTGTACACTGATTTTTGTTACGTTGTTTGACACTTGCATTGTTGGCAAGTGTCAATTGTATGGGAAAACTATATGAAATTTAAACTATCCAACAGGGTAACGTCACGTGGTAAAGTGTAAACGAAAGTGTACACTATAGTATTCACGTCGCAAGGTCCTTACTGATTGATCTTTGCCATTTGTACACTGATTTTTGACACGTTGTTTGTCAGTTGCATTATTGTCTAGTATCAATTGGATAGGGAAATTCTTTGTAATTTAAACTGTCCAATAGTGTAATGTCACGTGGGAAAGTGTAAACTAAAGTGTACACCAAGGTGTACATGTAGCAAGGTCCTTACCGATTGAACTTTGCTATTTGTATACTGATTTTCGGCACATTATTTGACACTTGCATTGTTATCAAGTGTCAATTGGACGGGAAAACTGTTTGACATTTAAAATGCCCAACAAGGTAATGTCACATGGCAAAGTGTAAACTAAAGTGTACACCATAGTGTACATGTCACAAGGTTCTTATCGATTGATCTTTGTTGTTTGTACACTGATTTTTAACACGTTGTTTGATACTTGCATTGTTATCAAGTGTCAATTGGATGAGAAAACTGTTTGAAATGTAAACTATCCAACAGGGTAATGTCACGTGGCAAAGTGTAAACTAAAATATACACATCGTGTACATGTGGCAACGTCCCTACCTATTTAACTTTGTGATTTGTACACTGATTTTCTACACATTGTTCGACACTTGCATTGTTGTTAAGTGTCAATTGGATGGGAAAATTGTTTGAAATTCAAACTATCTAATAGAGTAATGTCACGCGGCAAAGTATAAACTAAAGTGTACACCATAGTGTACATGTAGCAAGGTTCATGCCGATTGAACTTTGCTATTTGTACACTGATTTTCGACACGTTGTTTCACACTTGAATTATTTTCAAGTGTCAATTGGATGGGAAAACTGTTTGAAATTTAAACTATCCAACAGGGTAATAACACATGACAAAGTGTAAACTAAAGTGTTCACCATAGTGTATATGTCGCAATGTTCTTACCGATTGATCTTTGCTATTTGTACACTGATTTTTGACATGTTATTTGACACTTGCATTGTTGTCAAGTTTCAATTGGATGGGAAAACTGTTTGAAATTTAAATTGTCCAAAAGGATAATGTCGCATGGCAAAGTGTAAACTAAATTATACACCATAGCGTGCATGTAGCAAGGTTCTTACCGATTGAACTTTGCTATTTGTAAGCTAATTTTCAAAACGTTGTTTGATACTTGCATTGTTGTCAAGTGTCAAATGGAAGGGAAAACGGTTTGAAATTTAAACTATACAACAGTGTAATGTGATGTGGCAAAGTACAAACTCAAGTGTACACCATAGTGTAGATGTTACAAGGTCCTTACCAATTGAACTTTGCTATTTGTACACAGATTTTCAAGATGTTGTTTGACACTTTCCTTATTGTCAAGTGTCAATTGGATTGGAAAACTATTTGAAATTTAAACTGTCCAATAGAGTAATATCACGTGGCAAAGTGTAAATTCAAGTGTACATGTGGCAAGGTCCATATCGGTTGAACTTTGCTATTTGTACTCAAATTTTCGGCACGTTGTTCGACATTTGCATTGTTGTCAAGTGTCAACTGGTTGAGAAAACTATTTCAAATTTAAGCTGTCGAACAGAGTAATGTCACGTGGCAAAGTGTAAACTAAAGGTCACACCATATTGTATATGCAGCAAGGTTCTTACCGATTGAACTTTGCTATTTGTACCCTGATTTTTTACACATTTTTTCACACTTATATTTTAATCAAGTGCCAATTGGATGGGAAAATTATTTGAAATTTAAACTATCCAATAGGGTAACGACACACGACAAAGTGTAAACTAAAGTGTTCACCATAGTGTACATGTAGCAAGGTTTTTACCGATAGAACTTTGCTATTTATACACTGATTTTTAACACATTGTTTGACACTTGCATTATTTTCAAATGTCAATTGGACTGGTAAACTATTTGAAATTTAAACTGCCCAACAGGGTGATGTCACGTGGCAATTGCAAACTAAAGTATATACCATAGTGTACATGTAGCAATGTTATTACCGATTGAACTTTGCTACTTATACACTGATGTTGGACACGTTGTTTGACACTTAAATTGTTGTGAAGTGTCAATTGGATGGGAAAACTGTTTGAAATTTAAACTGTCCAATAGGGTAATATCACGTGGCCAAGTTTAAACTAAAGTGTACACCATAGTATACATGTTGCATATTTCATACCGGTTAAACTTGGCTATTTGTACACTGATTTTTGACACATTGTTTGACACTTGCATTTTTGCTAAGTGTCAATTGGATGGGAAACCTGTTCAAAATTTAAGCTGTCCAAAAGTCTAATGTCACACGACAAAGTTTAAACTAAAGTGAACACCATGGTGTACATGTAGCAAGGTCCTTGCCGATTGAACTTTGTGATTTGTACACTGATTTTGCACGTTGTTTGAAACTTGCATTGTTGTCTAGTGTTAATTAGATGGGAAAACTGTTTGAAATTTAAACTATACAACAAGGTCATGTCACATGGTAAAGTGTAAACTAAAGTGTACATGTGGCAAGGTCCTTACCTATTGAACTTTGCTATTTGTACACTGATTTTCGGCACGTTGTTTAACACTTGCATTGTTGTCAAGTGTCAATTGGACAGGAAATTGTTTGAAATTCAAACTGTCCAATAGAGTAATGTCACGTGGCAAAGTGTAAACTAAAGTGTACACCATAGTGTACATGTAGCAAGGTCCTCACCGATTGAACTTTGCTACTTAACTGATATTTGACACGTTTTTGACACCTGTATTGTTGTCATGTGTCAATTGGATGGAAAAACTATTTGAAATTCAAATTATCCAATAGTGTAATGTCACGTGATAAAGTACAAACTAAAGTGTACACCATAGTGTACATTTGACAAGGTACTTACCTATTGAACTTTGCTATTTGTACACAGATTTTTGGCACGTTGTTTGACACTTGCATTGTTGTCAAGTGTCAATTGGATGGGAAAACTGTTTGAAATTTAAACTGTCCATAAGAGTAATGTTACGTGACAAAGTGTAAACTAATGCTTACACCATAGTGTACTTGTGGGAGGGTCCTTACTGATTGAACTTCACCATTTGTACACTGATTTTCGACAAGTTGTTTGACACTTTCATTGTTGCCAAGTGTTAATTGGATGGGAAGACTGTATGAAACTTAAACTGTCCAATAGGGTCATTTACGTGGCAAAGTGTAAACTAAAGTGCACACCATAGTGTACATGTGGCAATGTTCTTGCCGATTGAACTTTGCTATTTGTACATTGATTTTTGACACATTGTTTGACACTTGCATTACTGTCAAGTGTCAATTGGATGCGAAAATTATTTAAAATTTAAACTGTCCAACTGGGTAATGCTATGTGGTATACTGTAAATTAAAGTATACACCATAGTGTACATGAAGCAAGGTTCTTATCGATTGGACTTTGCTATTTGTACACTGAGTTTTGACAAGTTGTTTGTTACTTGCATTGTTGTAAAGCGTCTATCGGATGGGAAAACTGCTATTTGTACACTGATTTTTGACACACTGTTTGACACTTGCAATGTTGTCAAGAGTCAATTGGAAGACAAATCTGATTGAAATTTAAACTGTCGAACAGGGTAATGTCACGTAGCAAAGTGTAAACTAAAGTGTACACCATAGTGTACGTGTAGCAAGGTTCTTACTGATTGAACTTTGCTATTTGTAAACTGATTTTTGACACAGTGCTTGACACTTTTGAAATTTACACCGTCCAATAGGGTAATTTCACGTGGCAAAGTGTAAACTAAAGTGTACACCATAGTGTACATGTGACAAGGTCCATACAGATTGAACTTT
Source organism: Olea europaea var. sylvestris (assembly GCF_002742605.1). Taxonomy (NCBI): domain Eukaryota; kingdom Viridiplantae; phylum Streptophyta; class Magnoliopsida; order Lamiales; family Oleaceae; genus Olea; species Olea europaea. The sequence goes on along the minus strand of NW_019264345.1, from coordinate 818,752 downwards.
AATATTTGTACACTAATTTTCAACAAGTTTAGAACTTGCCTTGTAATCAAGTGGATGGGAAGACTGTTTGAAACTTAAACTGTCCAACAGGGTCATTCACGTGGTAAAGTGTGAACTAAAGTGTACACCATAGTGTACATGTGGCAAGGTCCTTACCTATTGAACTTTGTTATTTGTACAACGATTTTTGACACATTGTTTGACACTTGCATTGTTGTCAGGTGACAATTGGACGGGAAAATTGTTTGAAATTTAAACTGTTCAATAGAGTAATGTCACGTGGCAAAGTGTAAACTAAAGTGTGCACTGTGGTATACAAGTAGAAAGGTCCTTACCGATTGAATTTTGCTATTTGTACACTGATTTTCGACACATTGTTTGACTCTTGCATTGTTGTCAAGTGTCAATTGGATAGGAAAACTATTTGAAATTTAAACTGTCCAACCGGGTAATGTCACGTGGCAAAGTGTAAAGTAAAGTGTACACCATAGTGTACATGTAGCAAGGTTCTAACCGATTGAACTTTGCAATTTGTACACCATTTTTTGACACGTTGTTTGACACTAGTATTGTTATCAAGTGTCAATTGGATGGGAAAATGATTTGAAATTCATACTATCTAGCAAGGTAAGGTCATGTGGCAAAGTGTAAACTAAAGTGCACACTATAGCGTACATGTAGCAAGGTCCTTACCGATTGAACATTGCTATTTGTACATTAATTTTCGACTCGTTATTTGACACTTGCATTGTTGTCAAGTGTCAATTGGATGCGAAAACTATTTAAAATTTAAACTGTCCAATAGAGTAATGTCATGTGGCAAAGTGTAAACTAAAGTGTGCACCATAGTGTACATGTAGCAAGGTTCTTACCGATTGAACTTTGCTATTTGTACACTGATTTTTGACACATTTTTCAACGTTTGTATTGTTGTCTAGTGTGAATTGGATGAAAAAACTGTTTGAAATTTAAACTGTCCAACAGGGTAATGTCACGTAGTAAAGTGTAAACTAAAGTGTCCAACATAGTGTACATGTAGCATGGTTCATACCGATTGAACTTTGCTATTGTACATTGATTTTTGACACGTTGTTAGACACTTCCATTGTTGTCAAGTGTCAATTCGAATGAAAAACATCTTTAAATTTAAACTGTCCAACAGAGTAATGTCACGTGGCAAAGTGTAAATTAAAGTATACACCATAGTGTAAGTGTTGCAAGGTTCATACCGATCGAACTTTGTTATTTGTACACCAATTTTTTACACGTTGTTTGATACTTGCATTGTTGTCAAGTGTCAAATTGATGGGAAACTTGTTTGAAATTTAAACTGCCCAACAGGGTAATATCACGTGGCAAAGGGTAAACTGAAGTGTACACCATAGTGTACATGTAGCAAGGTCCTAACCGATTGAACTTTACTACTTCAACACTGATTTTTGACTCGTTGTTTGAAACTTGCATTGTTGTCAAGTGTCAATTGGATGGAAAAATTGTTTGAAATTTAAACTGTCCAATAGAGGAATGTCATGTGGCAAAGTGTAAACTAAAGTGTGCACCATAGTGTACATGTAGCATGGTTCTTACCGATTGAATTTTGCCATTTGTACACTGATTTTTGATACATTGTTTGACACTTGCATTGTTGTCAAGTGTGAATTGGATGTGAAAACTGATTCAAATTCAACCTGTCCAATAGGGTAATGTTACGTGGCAAAGTGTAAACTGTAGTGTACACCATAGTGTACATGTAGCATGGTTCTTACGGATTGAACTTTGCTACTTGTACAATGATTTTTAACACATTTTTTGACACTTGAAACAATTCAAGTGTCAATTGGACGGGAAAACTATTTTGAAATTTAAACAGTCCAACTGGGTAATGTCCCGTGGGAAAGTGTAAACTAAAGTGTACACCATAGTATACATGTAGTAAGGTTCTTATCGATTGGACTTTGCTATTTGTATACTGATTTTTGACACGTTGTTTGACACTTGCATTGTTGTCAAGTGTCAGTTGGATGGGAAAACGGCTATTTGTACAATGATTTTTGACACGTTGTTTCACACTTGCATCGTTGTCAAGTGTTAATTGGATGAAAAAACTGATTGAAATTTATACTGTCCAATAGGGTAACGTCATGTGGCGAAGTGTAAACTAAAGTGTACACCATAGTGTACATGTAGCAAGGTTCTTACCAATCGAATTTGCTAATTGTACACTGATTTTTGACACGTTGTTTGACGCTTACATTGTTGTCAAGTGTCAATAGGATGGGAATACAGTTTGAAATTTAAGCTATCTAACAGGATAACTTCATGAGGCAGAGTGTAAACTAAAGTTTACACCATAGTATACATATAGCAAGGTCCTTACCGATTGAACTTTACTATTTGTACACTGATTTTTGACACGTTGTTTGATACTTGCATTGTTGTCAAGTTTCAAATGGATGGGAACCTATTTGAAATTTACATTGTCCAACAGGGCAATGTCATGTGGCAAAGTGTAAACTGAAGTGTACATGTAGCAAGGTTCTTACTGATTGAACTTTGCTATTTGTACACCAATTTTTTACACGTTGTTTGATACTTGCATTGTTGTCAAGTGTCAAATTGATGGGAAACCTGTTTGAAATTTAAACTACCCAACAGGGTAATGTCATGTGGCAAAGTATAAACTGAAGTGTACACCATAGTGTACATGTAGCAAGGTCCTTTCCGATTGAACTTTGCTATTGTACGGTGATTTTTGACACGTTGTTTGACACTTGCATTGTTGTCAAGTGTCAATTAGAATGGAAAATTGTTTTAAATTTAAACTGTCCAGTAGAGTAATGTCATGTGGCAAATTGTAAAGTACAGTGTCCACCATGGTATACATATAGCAAGGTTCTTACCGATTGAACTTTGCTATTTGTGCACCAATTTTTTACTCGTTGTTTGGTACTTGCATTGTTGTCAAGTGTCAAATTGATGGGAGACCTGTTTGAAATTTAAACTGCCCAACAGGGTAATGTCACGTGGCAAAGTGTAAACTGAAGTATACACCACAGTGTACATGTAGCAAGGTCCTTACCGATTGAACATTACTATTTCTACACAGATTTTCGACTCGTTGTTTGACACTTGCATTGTTGTAAAGTGTCAATTGGATGGGAAAACTGTTTGAAATTTAAACTGTCCAATAGAGTAAAGTCATGTGGCAAAAGTGTAAACTGAAGTGTACATGTAGCAAGGTCCTCACCGATTGAACTTTGCTACTTAACTAATTTTTGACACCTTTTTTGACACCTACATTGTTGTCATGTGTTAATTGGATGGGAAAACTATTTGAAATTCAAATTATCCAACAGTGAAATGTCACGTGGCAAAGTACAAACTAAAGTGTATATCATAGTGTACATTTCACAAGGTCCTTACCTATTGAACTTTGCTATTCGTACACAGATTTTTGGCACGTTGTTTGACACTTGCATTGTTGTCAAGTGTCAATTTGATGGGAAAACTATTTAAAAATTTAGATTGTCCATAAGAGTAACGTCACGTGGCAAAGTGTAAACTAATGCTTACACCATAGTGTACATGTGGGAGGGTCCTTACCGATTGAACTTCGTCATTTGTACACTAATTTTCGACACGTTGTTTGACACTTTCATTGTTGCCAAGTGTTAATTGGATGGGAAGACTGTATGAAACTTAAACTGTCCAACAGGGTCATTTACGTGGCAAAGTGTAAACTAAAGTATACACTATAGTGTACATGTAGCAAGGTCCTTACCGATTGAACTTTACTATTTGAACACTGATTTTGTTTGACACTTGCAATGTTGACAAGTGTCAATTGGATGGAAAAACTGTTTGAAATTTAAACTGTCCAATAGAGTAAAGTCACGTGGCAAAGTGTAAACTAAAGTGTGCAAAATAGTGTACATATAGCAAGGTTCTTAATTGGACTTTGATATTTGTACACTGAATTTTGACAAGTTGTTTGACACTTGCATTGTTGCCAAGTGTCAATTGGATGGGAAAATGGCTATTTTTACAATTATTTTTGACACATTGTCTAACACTTGCATTGTTGTCAAGTGTCAATTGGATAAAAAACTGATTGAAATTTAAACAGTCCAAAATGGTAATGTCATATGGCAAAAAGTAAACTAAACTGTACACCATAGTGTACATGTAGCAAGGTTCTTACCAATTGAACTTTGCTATTTGTACCCTGATTTTTGACACGTTGTTTGACACTTACATTTTTGTCAAGTATCAATTGGATGGGAAAACTGTTTGAAATTTAAACCTTCCAACTGGGTAATGTCACAGGGCAATTTGTAAACTTAGTTGTACACCATAGTGTACATGTTGCAAGGTTCTTACCGATTGAACTTTGCTCTAGGTACAAAGATTTTGACACGTTGTTTGGCACTTGCATTGTTGTCAAGTGTCAATTGGATGGAAAAAGTAATTGAAATTTAAACTGTCCAATAGGGTAATGTCATGTGATAAAGTGTAAACTAAAGTGTACACCATGGTGTGGAAGTGGAAAGGTACTTACCGATTGAACTTTGCTATTTGTACACTAATTTTCGACGGGTTCTTTGACTCTTGTATTGTTGTCAAGTGTCAATTGGATAGAAAAACTGTTTGAAATTTAAACTGTCCAACAGGGTAATGTCACGTGGCAAAGTGTAAACTAAAGTATACACCATAGTGTACATGAGGCAAGGTCCTAACCGATTAAAGTTTACAATTTGTGCACTGATTTTTGACACGTTGTTTTAAACTTGCATTGTTGTCAAGTGTCAATTGGATGGAAAAACTGTTTGAAATTTAAACTGTCCAATAGGGTATTGTCACGTGTCAAGGTGTAAACTAAAGTATACACCATAGTGTATATGTGGGAAGGTCCTTACCTGTTGAACTTTGCTATTTGTACAATGATTTTCGACATATTGTTTGACACTTGCATTGTTGTCTGGAGTCAATTGGATGAGAAAACTATTTAAAATTCAAACTGTCCAATAGAGTAATGTCACATGGGAAAGTGTAAACTAAAGTGTACACCATAGTCTGCATGTAGCAAGGTTCTTAACGATTGAATTTCGCTATTTGTACATTGATTTTTGACACGTTGTTTGACACTTGCATTTTTCCCAAATGTCAATTGGATGGGGAAACTGTTTGAAATTTAGACCGTCCAATAGGGTAATGTTACGTGACAAAGTGTAAACTAAAGTATACACCACAGTGTACATGTAGCATGGTCCTTATCGATTGAACTTTACTATTTGTACACTGATTTTTGACCCGTTGTTTCATATTTGCATTGTCATCAAGTGTTTATTCGATGGGAAAAGGGTTTGAAATTTGAACTGTCCAAAAGGGTAGTGTCACGTGGCAAAGTTAGAACTAATGTGTGCACCATATTGTATATGTGGCAAAGTCCTTACCGATTAAACTTTACTATTTGTACACTAATATTCGACACATTGTACAACACTTGTATTGTTGTCAAGTGTTAAGTGGATGGGAAAATTGTTTGAAACTTAAACTATCCAACAGGATAATTCATGTGGTAAAGTGTAAACTAAAGTGTACACCATAGTGTACATGTGGCAAGGTCCTTACCTATTGAACTTTGTTATTTGCCCAACGATTTTGACACATTGTTTAACACTTACATTGTTGTTAGGTGTCAATTGGATGGGAAAACTGTTTGAAATTAAACTATCCATTAAAGTAATGTTACGTCGCAAAGTGTAAACTAAAGTGTACACCATAGTGTATTGGACTTCCAAGGACAGTGGAGTAAATTTTTACCTTTGGTAGAATTTGCATACAACAATAGTTATCAGGCTATGATTGGTATGGGTCCTTATGAAGCATTATATGATAGAAAATGTTGATCTCCAGTTTATTGGGACGAGGTTGGAGAAAGGAAACTATTAGGTCCAGATATGGTACGTGAAATGGCTGAGGTTGTGACACAAATACGTCAACGGATGCAAACCGCTCAAAATCGACAAAAATGTTATGCAGATCAAAGAAGAAGAATGTTAGAATTTACTGTGGGAGATCAAGTATATTTGGAGATAGGACCAATGAAAGGAGTGATGCGGTTTGGAAAGAAGGGAAAACTAAGCCTGAGATATATTGGTCCATTTACTATTACTGAGAGAATACAAACTTGACCTTCCTTCATCAATGTCTCAAGTACACAATGTGTTTCATGTATCAATGCTAAGAAAATATATTGAAAATCCTTCTCACGTATTGAGGAATGAACCGATGGTGATAAAGCTAAATTTGACATACGAAGAAAAGCCAGTAGAGATCTTTCAGTGAGAGATAAAGAAACTGAGAAGCAAGAAAATTCCATAGGTTAAGGTGCTGTGGCGGAATCAGTTAACCGAAGAGGCTACTTGGGAAAGAGAAAATGAAATGCGGGTTAAATATCCTGAACTTTTTGGTAAGCAAATTTCGAGGATGAAATTTTTATAAGGAGGGGAGGATGTAATACCCCAAACATCACGTTCTACATTTGGCCAATATGATTCATGCATTCCATGCTAATTACATTGTCATTTGCATCAACTTACTAGTTACTTTCTCTTAAAAATGTGTGTTTGATCATCGAGGCTTTAAAATCTTTATATAGTGATGATCTTTGACTCCTCCATCTAAGTAGTGAATGTCACATTGAGCTATGATAGAAAATTAGGTTAACTAGATGTTGAAGATTAGCTTGGTAAGTAATGGAAATCGAAAAGGTCAGAAATTAGGATCGACAAAAGTTCAAGCTTTCTATTCGGTTGTTCGAGGTCACATTTAACCTAGATAGGTAATTGACATATTTGGGAGATGAGACGTAAAGGGACATGATCATGACACGATAATATATGTCTCATATGACGTTATAAATATTGAGGTGCGAATTGTGGAAATTAATCGAGAATCGGGTATCAATCGGGTAAGTGATTAAATGAACGGTTGAGGAATTAGTTCTATAAAATACTTTGGGATCTTAGGACAAGTGAAATGGATTGTAAACACATCAAAATAATCTGAGGATACTTGGTTTGTGCCTGCAAAGATAGATATAAAATCAGATTTTTGCTACAAGTGACCACCTCATGCTTGAACACCTCGCGCTTGGGATGTTTGTCATTTTAGCACTGAATTCCTTCAACCTTAAGGCATAAATTTCGTGTCATACTCCCTAAGAACTGAATATAGGACGAATATATATATTTTATACCATAAATGGATCCAAAGATAATAGTAAGAAAGTCAAATGTTGCTGCAATGGAGACACCTCCTACTTACCTTGTGAAAACTTGTCAATCTAACATTGAATTCCTTCAGCTTTAAGACTTCCAGCACGTCTCCTAAATCATTATCACTTTATATTGGATAGATATACATCTTATAAGACACATATGCCTCCATATAAGGTAAGGGAAAGGTCAAAGTTTGCTGCATGAATCCACCTCCAGCTCGGACAGCTCGTGCTTTGATGATACTTGTCTTTTAATTACACTTTTCTTCATCCTTCAGTATGATTCACGACTCCAACCTTGAGGCTACTTATACATCTCTTGGATAAGACATTCAAACCTCCAAATATATCCCCATGTGAAAGGGAGAGCAAATGAAGCAAAGAGAGATAGAAAAGTAAGAAGCTGGGATTGCAGTTTGTAAAGGTTAGTTAAAGTCACGGTTTTGAAGTTTTTCTTTAGTCCTTTTGGGTGTTTTATAGTATTCAAAAACTCTAAATATACTTGAGGTTAATTAGAAGGGCTGTTGATGATTTTATGATGACAAAAAGAGGGGTAATCAAGTATAAGAACCTGAAAGAAACCAACAGAAATAGAGATGTGTTGATTGATGAATTTGGATGGTTTAAACTTTGATTTTGGATAATACTTAAGATATAACTTGTACGTATGTAAATGAATGTTTTTTAAATGATATTTATAAGGATATAAATGGCCTTCTAATAGCCTGAAATCCGATTGGTAACATGCTAATAAAATAGAAACCGAAAACTGTCATAATGGAAAACTGTCTGATTTTAGTGTTGTGGAAATGGAATATTTTGAGGCTGAGAACGCTTTACTTGTCATGACTTTAGAGCATGATTACCTTCATATACATGTTATAGAGATGTGGTAAACATTTTGGAGTCATTGGATATAGATAAGGGGGTGAAAAGGGATTGGAAAAATAATTGGACGGTAAGGGAAATCTGAAAACAGATTCTGTCCAATTTTGTGTTTAATATGATTTTAGCCTTTACATGTACATTAATCATCTCTTGGACCTAGAAAATAGATTCTAAGGGTACTAGGTTGTCAACAACAATTGGATGACATTGATGTTCATAATTTGACTCGAGAAATAGCGAGATTTATGGGATAAGTTTGTAATGCCATCGGTAACTTGAAATGATGATTCCGTCTAAATTATTTTGGTGAGAATGGATGTATTTTGGGATTTTGTGCATTAAGGTTATTAAATTGAGGATTCTCTTTAATATTAAATGGTAATACAGGTGATTTTCCAACTTCGACTGAAAAAGGATATTGATCTAATCTCCATAGAAGCTTGCACACACAAAGGTGAAAGGTAAGTGAAAATCCATTTGCAACTACGATGCAAGAGCCTAGTATATATGACATAGTAATGTTGAAATATCTACATAACTTTGATAAGAGGCTTATAGCACATCATATGGTGGTTACGATCATTGAGTATGAGGTTGCGTAACCTATTGACATCGATTTCCATTAAATACGTCATTTATGAGCATTTCATATGCATGCACGACATGCGACATAGTTGAAAATCTTGTATGCATAACATGATTTCAAAGTGAGTTTCATTACAAATATTTTATTGACCACTACTAGGGCATCGAGGCATGTGAGGCATGCTTATCTGATATGTTTGGCATTGCGGGTGTTACTTCCTGGGTGATTGCAAAGGTAGATGGGGGATGAGCCTTTGGTGATCACGGGAGGGCGGACCACTCGACTGTGCCCTTGTGAATTATGATTATTGGCGCTGCTGGGTGGGAGACTTCTTGGGTGATCATAGAGGTAGTCAGGGGATGGGCCTCTAGTGGTCACGAGAGGATGGTCCACTTGTCGGTGTCGATTTCATATTGCCCATTTGATTATTGATATTGATATTATCCAGAGCTCTATCCGATGCATAGTAGGTGGGTCAAGGGCCCAATGAAATAAAAGATTTCAAGTGAAATGATTTCTAGTCGACTTTGACGAATATTGAAATATGATACTTTTTATCGTGATATTTAAATTAAATGGCATGGTGTCATATGTCGTTATTACTCATGTTCAGGACATGCATGATTTTGCTCACTAAGTATTGGCTTATGTAGTTTTTACATTGTAGGTGAGCATGGAACTACATAAAGAGCATGGCTAGCTGTGGAGCTCTTACAGGATTCCAGAGTTCGATGTACATGGATGATGACCTGTAGGGTTATTTTGTAGGCTGCCATTTGTTGAGTTATATTTTGGAATCCTATATAGTGTACTTTTGAAATGACCTGTAGACATGTTTATAACCTCAGAATATATATGTTGGATTATGGCGATATGATTTTTGGGTTTCAATATGTTATATGATCGTGTCATAGGTGATTAGAAGTTAACAAACTCAAGAAAATATATATGTAAAATTCTATATCTAGGTTGTATATAGATATTAATGTTAATTTGGGGGCGTGACACAAGGTCCTTACCTATTGAACTTTGCTATTTGTACAATGATTTTCGACACATTGTTTGGCACTTGAATTGTTGTTAGGTGTCAATTGGATGGGAAAACTATTTGAAATTTAAACCGTCCAACAGAGTAATGTCACGTGACAAAGTATAAACAAAAGTGTACACCATAGTGTACACCATAAGGTTCTTGCCGATTGAACTATGCTATTTTTACACTGATTTTTGACACGTTGTTTGACACTTACATTATTGCCAAGTGTCAATTGGATGGGAAAACTGTTTGAAATTTAGACTGTAATACTCCGAAATTTTATGCTGATTTAAATTTCTTTAAGATGGCGATTTAACTTTCAATACTATTTTTGGCCTTAAGAAAAGGGGACACCACTTTTGTAGTGGTTAATGTTAGAGATAGCTAATGACTACAAGCATGAGGTGTTAAATGTTGCGTATACATGAAGTGATTATTAGTTAGTCGAAACTTAAGTCAAGTTTGAAATTGAATGTGGTCGATTATTTTGTTAGGACTTCAATTGACCAAATGATTAAATTAATTTACGATCTACAATTTTTGGATATGTAAGTTGGATATAAGTTTAGATTTGGGATACATTTGCTAATAATGAAAGATAGAGGGTTGGATTATATTAGTTGGAAGATTAGAGATTTCCTTTGCAAATATAGGTCTTTAGGCTACTAATTACTTATAATCAACCCCACTTG
>NW_019264345.1:804880-808056 GCF_002742605.1 Olea europaea var. sylvestris | reverse complement strand
GATCATCAAGTTTTACGGTAAGATACCTTCCATTCTTAAGAGTTATGATTTTCATGGTAATATTTATGCTTAAGTTATGCTTGAAAAACCATAATATGATTATGGTGGACAAGTCCACAAAGTTAGATATCTATTTATGCCTTAGGACAAGTTCGAAGGGCACCGGCAAGCCGGAATATGCAAGTATGGGTTTGATTGTATTCTTTTGTGTAGTATTATCATGATAAAAGTTCAAGCATGGTATCTTATTGAGTATTTCTTATACTCATGGTATGTTATACTAAATTTTCAGATCCATGATCATTTGAATTGATGGAAGTTAGTTGGCTTACGCGATGATGGATTAAGGACAACGAAGTTTTGTACCGAAAGTTTTCTTTTGTGTGTTTTGTTCGACGACAGTTTTTCCATCTATTTTTCTTATGGTATTATGTAAAAATATGTACATGACATGATGAAATATGGTATTAATAGTAAATTTTGTAATTATATCTTCTACAATAACCAGCCAATCCCAAGAAACTACGTATTTCTCTAACATTGATTGGTCTTACCCAATTATTTACTGCTTCCACTTTAGCTGGGTCTACCTCAATTCCTCGTGCTGTGATTACATGCCCAGAAAAACTATTTTATCCAACCAGAATTCACATTTCTTGAATTTGGCATAAAGCTTCTCTTTTCTTAGAGTTTCTAAGACCATCATGAGATGTTTCTCGTGTTCCTCCTTATTCTTCGAATAGATTAAGATGTCATCAATGAAAACTATAACGAATTGGTCTAAGTATTCATTGAATACTCTATTCATTAGATCCATAAATACTGCTGGGGCATTAGTTAATCCAAAAGGCATCACCAAAAATTCATAATGACCATAACGTGTCCTAAAAGCCGTCTTAGGGACATCTTCTGACTTAATCTTTAATTGGTGATATCCTGATCTTAGATCGATCTTTGAAAATACTGTAGCGCCCTTAAGCTGATCAAACAAATCTTCTATTCTTGGAAGTGGGTATCTGTTTTTGATAGTGAGGCGATTCAGTTCTCGATAATCAATGCACAGCCTCATTGTTCCATCCTTCTTTTTCACAAATAACACAGGTGCACCCCACGGTGATACACTTGGTCTAATGAAACCCTTATCAAGAAGCTCCTTCAACTGTACCTTCAGCTCTTGTAATTCCAACGGAGCCATACGATATGGAGCCTTTGAAATGGGTGTCGCTCCTGGTACCAAATCGATGGTAAACTCTACTTGTCTGTCTGGTGGTACACCTAGAAGATCTTCTGGAAAAATGTCTTTATAGTGTCGAACTATTGGAACATCCTCAATTGACAACTTATCTTGTTTAATATCGGTCATCGACACTAGAAATCTTTGATCTAATTCCTTTCTCGGCATCCTTTCATCCTGGGTTGTTGACACTATACCAGACGAGGTATTTAACCCAGTTCCCACAAAACGGAACTCTTCTTCGCCCGGTCTTCGAAAAACCACCATTCTCTCAGTACAATAAATAGTTGCATAATTTTTAGACAACCAGTCCATACCAAGAATAACATCAAAGTCTTTTATCATTAATGGAATTAGATCTACCCCTATACCTCTACCATCAATTTCCATCCTAAGATCTCTAGCTATTTGGTTAGCGACAAGTATCTTTCCAGATGGAAGAGATATTTCTAAAGTATACGGAAGAAATTCACATTCCACTTTAAACTTTGCAACAAAAGAAGAAGAAATGAATGAATGTGTAGCTCCAGAATCTATAAGTACAAATGCAGGAATATTGGAAACAGAGATGATACCTGCGACGATATTAGGGTCTCGTTCAGCTTCTTGCCTGGACAAGGAGAAAACTCTTGCTTTTCCTTTCTTATCACCTCCAACCTTTTGTGTTTGATTTTGAGGACATTCTTTAACGAAGTGTCCTGATTTCCCACACTTGAAACAAACATTTTTACCCAATAGACATTTTCCTTTGTGAGGTCTATCGCACTTAGGACAACGCCTTTCACCACTAACTCCTGCTATATCCGTTCTTACTTTCTTTGGTGCATTATTCCCTTTTCCTTTACTGGTATACTGTCTATCAAAATTCCACTTCCTCTTACCTGAGAAATTCCGAACTTGGTAAGAGTTTTCAATGTTTTGAGTTCTCTGATAAGAAATAGTCTGGGCTCGTTTTAGGACTTCTCGATAAGTGCCTAGCTCAAGGACTGAAACTATGTCACGAATATAGGGTTGAAGTCCACGCTCAAATCTTCTAGCCCGTTTTTCCTCAGTATCCACTAAATGTGGGGCAAACCTTGATAATTCCTCAAATTTGCGTTCATACTCCACAAGGGTCATGGTTTCCTGCTGAAGTCTAAGGAACTCCATCTCCTTTTGATCTCTCACAGCTGCTGGGAAAATTTTTTCTTCTACAAGTTCCTTAAACCTCTCCCAAGTTATAGCTTGTTCTTCAGCAGGTGTTAACGACCTAGTAGTCATGTCCCACCAATGGCTAGCCCCCTTCTTTAACATAAATACTGAAAATGTTACCCTTTCAGCATCATCACATCTTATAAATTTAAAGATGCGTTCCAATTCTCGTAACCAATCCTCAACTGCTAAGGGATCTGTACTTCCCTCAAATGATGGAGGGTTCATTTTCCAAAACTGCTCTATCATTGCAGTTCGATCCCTCGAGTTAGGTACTATTTGAGGTTGAATAATTGGTTGGTTGGGTTCCTGATGATCAACTGGTATTTGTTGATTTAAGGTTCGTTGCCCAGTCAAAGGTGGTGCCTGTTGTTGCTGTCCCAACTCCCGCATTACATCAAGTAGTTCTCGTGCAAAGTTTGCAACATTAACTTCACCACTACTAGAACTAGCATTAGCATTGCCGTGGTTGCGCTTTGGAGGCATTTCCTTTGAATGAAAAAAAAATATTCATCCAGTTAAAATTTACTTTAGATCGTAATACTAACTTTAGAAAAAAAAAATTTCAAAGGCCAAGGCAAATTTCCTTCATATATATACATTATTATTTTTTACAAACAAAAACTATGTTGAGGTATGGTACATACATTCAAAAGCAGAGATACATATTACATCCTATTCTATTCCAAAAACAAAGATAGATAGGTAAGATGATATCTATTCTTCTATTTCTTCTGGATCCTCATCGGGG
>NW_019264345.1:803241-804545 GCF_002742605.1 Olea europaea var. sylvestris | reverse complement strand
CGGTAATTATAGTAAAATATCAATAATATGTCCCGCTTCTTTGCAAAACCACAAGCTTCTGTCCTCGTGGGGGTTCTTATCAGTCGTGCCATAACTAGGACAAACATGGATTATGTTACTCTACAAGGTTCTCATAAATGTCTTGATATAAGTGTTCATGACTTCATATCATCAATCATAACTTGATTAAAAATATACCCATATCCAACCATAGATATAACAGTTCGTTACATAAGAAAACTCATGAATTTAAAAATAAATTTTACCTTGATCGTTGGTTGAAAGTCAGTTGCTAGCTTGCTCGATGATTAAGGACAGTAACTTTCTTTTAAAAAAAGTCTACAGAAAAGTAAACCTTGCTCTGATACCATGCTGTGACGCCCCGAAACTTAAGCTTCGAGGGTCACCTACTTTACATAATAACTTCTGCCTTTGGTACATGTAAATACTCTTAAATAGAAGTGTTACATGTGAAAGACTTATTTTCAACTTGGTAAAATAATTCTTATAAAATTTGATGGCTGGTAAAAGTGCATGCCAACATGAAATTATACACTACATATACGACCTCGACACTATTACGATTAGTTGGGGCAGCAAGTTTGACAATTTTTATAAGAATTCATCACAACTCCGTTTTACATGAAATTTGTGGCATTAGAAAGATAATTTCAAGGAGTTTTCTAGGTTAAAATATGAAAATTTTCCAAGATCATATGGTATAGACGTTTTACTGAAAACAGTGAAGTATTACACAAGAAATCCAGATTGACCTTTAGACGTTAAAACCTTGATAACTCAGGCCATAGTTATCCAAATTGAGTGATTCCTTCGGCCATATTTAGAAAACGCAAAGAGGAAAACAGAAATATTTTTAGAATCTCAAATGGAAGTTTATAGAGTTAGAAATATCGTTTTGAAAATGACTCCAGAAACTGTCCCATTTCTGCCTTTTGTCTCTTGTAAGGAAAATAAGCTACAAAAATGTCTCTTATCATAACATGAAAGATATAATTACAAAATTTACTATTAATACCATATTTCATCATGTCATGTACATATTTTTACATAATACCATAAGAAAAATAGATGGAAAAACTGTCGTCGAACAAAACACACAAAAGAAAACTTTCGGTACAAAACTTCGTTGTCCTTAATCCATCATCGCGTAAGCCAACTAACTTCCATCAATTCAAATGATCATGGATCTGAAAATTTAGCATAACATACTATGAGTATAAGAAATACTCAGTAAGATACCATGCTTGAACTTTTATCATGATAATACTACACAAAAGAATACA
>NW_019264345.1:718828-802885 GCF_002742605.1 Olea europaea var. sylvestris | reverse complement strand
TTTTTTATACTTGTACACTTGTTTAATCTATGATCCAAATGTATGGTGGTGATGGATAACAAGTGGGGTTGATTATAGGTAATTAGTAGCCTAAAGACCTATATTTGCAAAGGAAATCTCTAATCTTCCAACTAATATAATCCAACCCTCTATCTTTCATTATTAGCAAATGTATCCCAAATCTAAACTTATATCCAACTTACATATCCAAAAATTGTAGATCGTAAATTAATTTAATCATTTGGTCAATTGAAGTCCTAACAAAATAATCGACCACATTCAATTTCAAACTTGACTTAAGTTTCGACTAACTAATAATCACTTCATGTATACGCAACATTTAACACCTCATGCTTGTAGTCATTAGCTATCTCTAACATTAACCACTACAAAAGTGGTGTCCCCTTTTCTTATGGCCAAAAATAGTATTGAAAGTTAAATCGCCATCTTAAAGAAATTTAAATCAGCATAAAATTTCGGAGTATTACATAGACTGTCCAACAGGGTAATGTTACGTGACAAAGTGTAAACTAAAGTGTACAGCACAGTGTACATGTAGCATGGTCCTTATCGATTGAACTTTACTATTTGTACACTGGTTTTCGACCCGTTGTTTTGCACTTGCATTGTCGTCAAGTGTTTATTCGATGGGAAAATGGTTTGAAATTTGAACTGTCCAAATGGGTAATGTCACGTGGCAAAGTGTGAACTAATGTGTACACTATAGTGTATATGTGGCAAGGTCCTTACCGATTAAACTTTGATATTTGTACACTGATTTTCGACACGGTGTATAACACTTGCACTATTGTCAAGTGCCAAATGGATGGGAAAACTGTTTGAAACTTAAACTGTCTAACAGGGTAATTCACGTGGGAAAAGGTAAACTAAAGTGTACACCATAGTGTACATGTGGCAAGGTCCTTACCTATTGAACTTTGTTATTTCCCCAACGATTTTCGACAGATTGTTTGCACCTGCATTGTTGTCAGGTGTCAATTGGATGGGAAAACTGTTTGAAATTTAGACTATCCATTAAAGTAATGTTACGTCGCAAAGTGTTAACTAAAGTGTACACCATAGTGTACATGTAGCAAGGTTCTTACTGGTTGAACTTTACTATTTGTACACTGATTTTTGACACGTTGTTTGACACTTGCATTGTTGTCAAGTGTTGATTCGATGGAAAAATGTTTTGAAATTTAAAATGTCAAATAGGATAATGTCATGTGGCAAAGTGTAAACAAAAGTGTACACCATAGTGTACATGTCGCAGGGTTCTTACCGATTGAGTTTTGCTATTTGTACACTGATTTTTGATACATTGTTTGACATTTGCACTATTGTCAAGTGGCAATTGGATGGGAAAACTATTTGAAATTTAAACTGTCCAACATGGTAATGACACGTGGCAAAGTGTAAATTAAAGTGTACACCATAGTGTACATGTCGCAGGGTTCTTACCGATAGAACTTTGCTATTTGTACACTAATTTTTGAAACGTTGTTTGACACAAACATTGTTGTCAAGTGTCAATTGGATAGGAAAACTGTTTGAAATTTATACTAGCCAATAGGGTAATGTCACATGGCAAAATATAAACTAAAGTGTACACCATAGTGTGCATGTAGTAGGGTTCTTACCGATTGAACTTTACAATTTGTACACTGATTTTTGACACGTTATTTGACACTTGCATTGTTGTCAAGTGTCAATCAGATGGGAAAACTATTTGAAATTTAAACTATCAGACAGGGTAATATGGTGTGACAAAGTGTAAAATAAAGTGTACACCATAGTGTACATGTAACAATGTAACGACCCAATTTTTAAAGGGTTGAATCGCTATCAAAATTTTCATTTGAATTTGGACAACTTGGAATGCCATGATACATATATAATTATGAAGATGTAATTTACTCAATTTTGAAAAAGGAAATAAATATCAACTTATATATATATATATATACTTTTCTACGTTATATCTTTAACGTGTACATTACATAAAATTAATCTGCACTTTAAGAATTCAAGACAAAACTCCTCTTACACGAGTGAAATAATTTTTCATTTGACTTCACACATTTTCAAATACAGAGTGATGGATCCCATATATACATGCATGCGCAAGCAATCATGACCACCATATATATACATATATAATATAGTACCAAATGGGACAAAACATTCTTTTTCTCTTATGTGTGGAAATTAGAACACGTCCCAAAAGGAGACAAGAAAAAGTACCAAAATCTCTTTTCGTTTATTGAGGACAGCAAACATTTATTACCTTGGTAGGAATTTGACAGTAAACAATATTTTAATTATCTCTGAACAATGAGATTGGTGGAAAAAGCAATATTTAATTCAAAAGGAAACTGCACCTTGGTAATTCAACTATTGAAAAGCATATTCGATTTCAGAAAATTTTGATAAAATAATTAAATAAATGGATTCAATCACATGGCTAATTTTCACTACACTCTGCAGTAAGTTCATACGTGCACAAGTTTCATTCTATCCTATGCAATTAATCCTAAATACAATTTTACTCCCATTAACATAAAATAACACTAAAGGAAAATCAGATAGTTTAATACGAACTTTTAACCAAAAACTCAATTTTAACACATCCATGTCTAATAAACATAAACGATAAATCAGTTTTAAAATAAATGTCTATGATAAAGAAATAAAATTACTTGCTGAAATCTAGATTTTCATCAGCAAAAGCAGGCACAACCACACCATCGAACCATCACGCTCCGACACGACACGATCTAACCTGTAAGGTGTAGGAAAAGGGTGAGTACGTGGGAATACTCAGTAGGATATCAGATTTTAAGGGTGCAATCCCGAATAAAAATTTTAAAACATGTGTCAGAATATCATACCGTAGCATAACTTTAAAATTCGGTAAGAGCTCATATCATAACATTTCATTTAATTTCATTGTACCGGAATGGCCATATCATTCATATCATAGCATTGATATCATATCTTTACTTTCATGAGTATAAAATTCGTCAACATATAAAAATAATAATTAAATGAGACATAAAAAAAATACTGCACCTCATATCCTACCTTATTAAACTGCTTTAATTTTGGAAGTCAAAACAAAATCACGTTCCCGTCTTTTCTTTTCCTTTTCTGCCCTTCTATCACTGTAAGCAATGCACGTATATTTTTGTGTCTCTATTTTCGTGTATAATGTGTCTATATGCATAGACTATAGATAGTTATACCCTAGTTTCCAAAGAGTTTGTGAATTGTTGGGGAAACGTGTAGAAGTAGAATGTGATTATGGATAAAAATAGGGAAACAGAATTTTAATACAAAAGATATCTGACTAAGTCCTATCACTCAAAATCTGTGCATTGCCGTACACGTGGTGACATTCCTTTGGTTCAAAATGATAATTAAATAATGAAAGTAATCACTTCCTAACCACTACTCACGTCTTCCCATTTCTTCTCTTTTCTCGTTAATATATATATATTATTTATATCTAACAACCAAATCAATCACTCACCTACCCCTACCAAAAATCTTGCACGTGAATCCTCCAAATACAATACATACTTAAAAATTGATAATAATAATAATAGTAATTTAAAGCTAAATCTTTCCACCTTAATAACTTAGGCTCCGTTAGTCCAAATTAACTTTTTCTCAAGCCTAATATGCATCTTTAATTACGACCTATCTAAGGAGCCCAATATTCAAATGCTTATTATCGCGCCGTCAACATCTACATTTTAACCCGAATAAAATTAAATTTTACTTTGCATATATTTTAGTCCCTAAACTTTTAAAATATTAAAACTTAGCATACATAAATCAAATTTTATTCTATGAAATCTCGGGTTACTACAATCTTCCCTCCTTAAAATATTTTCATCCTCGAAAATTTATCTTGGTTACTCAAAGAGCTCTGGATACTTGGCTTTAAGCTCCTCTTCTTTCTCACCTTGACTAAGGAAACCTCTTTGTTTCTCAGTTGATGTAGCTTTCTATCCAAAATCATCATCAGAGTTTCTTCATATGATAAGTCCTTTTGTACATTCAAAGTCTGATAACTCATTACATGATTGGGGTGATGAATATATTTTCTGAGTATCGATATATGAAACACGTTATGCACTGTTGCAAGTTCAGGGGGTAAGGCAAGTTGGTAAGCCATAACGCCAATCCTTTCAAGGATTTCAAAAGGTCTAATAAATCGCGATCTCAACTTTCCCTTCTTGCCAAATCTCAATATGCCCTTCATGGGTCCTACTTTAAGGAAAACTTTGTCGCCCACACTAAATTCCAAATCCTTTCTCCTATGATCTGCATAACTCTTCTATCGGTCTTGTGCGATCTTTATTCTGGCTCTAATCTTGTCAACTACCCCAACTGTTCGTCCAATAATTTCAGGACCTAAAATTATGTTCTCTCCAACCTCATCCCAATGGATAGGGGATCTGCACTTCCTACCATAAAGAGCTTCATATGGTGCCATACCTATAGTAGCCTGAAAGCTATTGTTGTAAGTAAACTCCACTAAAGGCAGGTGTGTCTCCCAACTACCCCCAAGATCCAAAACACATGCCCTAAACATATCCTCAAGGGTCTGAATGGTTCTTTCTGACTGCCTATCTGTCTATGGATGATAAGCAGTACTAAACTTCAGTTTCGTTCCCATGGCTATCTGTAAACTTTTCCAAACTTTAGACGTGAACCTCGGATCTCTATCTGAAATAATAATAACTGGAACTCCATGCAATCTGACTATCTCTTTGATGTATAGTTGTGCAAACTGTTCCATGTTGAAGTTTACCTTGATTAGTAGAAAATGGGCTGACTTCGTCAAATGATCAACCACTACCCAGATAGCATTGTGACCTTTTGCTGTCCTTGGGAGGCCTACCATAAAGTCCATCGTTATGTGTTCCCACTTCCACTCTGGAATATCCAAAGGTTTCAGTAGTCCTGATGGTCTTTGGTGTTCTGCCTTGACCTGCTGACATATAATACATTTTTCAATGAATTGACCAATTCTTCTCTTCATATTTCTCCACCAAAATGTACCTCGGAGATCTCGATACATTTTCGTACCACCTGGATATGTTGAATACGGGGTAGAGTGAGCCTCTTCTAGTATCTCATTTCTTATACTTTCATCTTTAGGTATACATAACCTTCCTTTGAAAGTCAGGGCATTATCTGTAGACATTTCAAATCCCCTATGTTTGTCTGTGCCAGCCTCAGCCTTTATCTTCTGTAGGAATGGATCCTTATTCTGTGCCTCCTTGATTCGATCATGAAGAGTAGGTCGAATCATAAATGCTCTTACTCTTGTTGTGGTCTGAGTCGATGGCGTGATAACTTCCAATCTCAAGTTCTCGAAGTCTCTTATCAAGTGTTTCTACACTGTGGGTAGAACTGTTAACTGTGATCCTATCTTTCTGCTTAGGGCATCTGCAACTATGTTAGCCTTACCCGAATGGTAATGAATCATGCAGTCGTAATCCTTTACTAGTTGTGGTTTGTATAAATTTCACACCATCTCCTCTGTCTCATATTCAGTTCCTTCTATGTGAAGAAGTATTTAAGACTCTTGTGGTTTGTATAAATTTCACACTTCCCACCATAGAGATAATGACGCCATATTTTTAAGGCATGAACTACTGCTGCAAGCTCAAAGTCGTGTATTGGATAGTTTTGTTCATATTGTTTCAACTGTCTCGAGGCATAAGCAACCACTTTTCCATGCTGCATAAGTACACAACCCAAACCATGCTTTGAAGCATCGCTATAGATCACAATTCCCTCTGAACCTTCAGGTATTGTCAATAAAAGAGCTGAGACTAGCCTCTGCTTGAGTTCTTGAATACATTTTTCATATTTTTCCGTCCACTGAAATGTCACGCCTTTTCTTGTTAACTGAGTCATTGGTCCTACTATTTTTGAGAAGCCTTCAATGAATCTTCTGTAAATAGCCAGCCAATCCTAAGAAACTGCGGACTTCACCCACACTGGTCGGACTTGGCCAATTTGTTACTACTTCCGCTTTAGCAAGATCTACTTCAATTCCTTGGGTGGTAACCACATGACCAAAGAAACCTATGCGATCGAGCTAAAATTCACACTTCTTGAATTTAGCATATAATTTATCCTTCCTCAAAGTCTCAAGTACTATTCGGAGTTGTTCCTCATGCTGCTTCTTATCTTTTGAGTACATCAATATGTCGTCAATAAATACTATGACAAACTGATCTAAGTACTGATGGAACACTCTGTTCATGAGATCCATAAATACAGCTAGAGCATTGGTCAAACCAAAAGGTATGACAGTGAATTCAAAATGCCCATACCGAGACCTGAAAGCAATTTTTGGTATATCGCTTGCCCTGATTTTCAGTTGATGATACCCTGACCTCAAGTCGATCTTTGAAAACACCGAAGCACCCCTTAACTAGTCAAACAAATCTTCTATTCTTGGCAACGAATACTTATTTTTGATGGTCAGATGGTTCAATTCTCGATAGTCAATGCACATCCTCATACTCCCATCCTTCTTCTTGACAAAAAGTACAGGACCTCCCCAAGGAGATACACTCGGTCGAATGAAACCTTTCTCCAATAATTCCTCCAATTGCAACTTCAATTCTCGAAGTTCTTTCGGTGCCATTCTATACAGGGCCTTAGATATTGATGCTGCTCCAGGGATTAAATCAATTGTAAATTCCACTTGCCTACCTAGTGGAATGCCTGACAAATCTTCTAGGAACACATCTGCAAAGTCTCACACGATATTAATATCATTAACAGTCATTTTTGTATGTTGAGAACCGATAATGTTAACTAAGAATCCCTAGCATGACTCCTTTCTTAACATCTTCTCCGCTTGTATAGCTGATATAAGACGAGGTAGGGACTTGAAATTCGCTCCAAATTAATGGAACTCTTTCTCTCCCAGTCTATCAAATAGCACTTCTTTTTCGTGACATCGAATGGTTGCATGATTAAGTCCTAACCAATCCATGCCTAAGATAACATCGAAATCTTTCATTTCCAAGAGGTATAAGTCTGCCTCCAATATTTTCCCATCAATCTCTAACTTCATAGACTTAGTCATCTGGTTTGTACGAAGAGTTTTTTCTGATAGAAGGCTAACCTCTAATTCATTATTTGTTCTCATTGATGTAAAGTTAGACCTAGCGATGAAGGATGCAGATATAAAATAATTGGTTGCCCCCGAATCAAAAAGTACGTAACCAGGCACATTGGATAATAACAGAATACCTGTTTTTTGTAATTATAGTGTTAGACTAGCAACCAAAGGATAGAAATGAAATGATGTTTAGTCTTAGGTAAAAAGAACATAGGCAGGTATGTAAAAAAAATAATTAATAAATACCTGCTATCACATTCGGATCCTGCTCTGCCTCATGCTGATTCAGTGCGAAAACTCGGGCCTTTCCTTTCCTGTTTTGGTCTTGATCATCATCCTTCTTCTTTGGAGGCTCTGGACAGTTGAGAACGATGTGTTCGGGCTTACCACACCTAAAGCACACGTTCTTCTCGAACCAGCATTCACCCATGTGGAGTTTATTACACTTAGGACAGGGGGTAATACTTCCACTCGTCCTACCAATACGAATTCCTGTGCTTGGCCTTTTATTCTACCAGTTGCGTCTGTTCTTGCTTTGATCACTCCACTTCCTTTTCCCCAGCGACTCCTTGCTCTGCTGGGCAGACTGTTCAAATGAGGTCCTCTAATATGAAATAGCATGAGCCCTCTCCAACATTTCACGATATGAGGTGAAACGATGGGACATAATGATCATGCCGATCTCAGGGCCCAGTCCATTCTCGAACCTCCTAATCTTCTTAACTTTTGTATCCACCAAGTGCGGGGCATACCTTGAGAGCTGCTCAAAATGTCTTTCATAATCAGTAAGTGATATGTTCCCCTGTCTAAGCTACAAAAATTCTGATTCCTTGAAGTCCCTCAAAGCCTATGGGAAATATTTTGCCATCACTTCGTCTTTAAACTGCTCCCAAGTCAGATTACATTGCTGCTTTTCCATTCTTGTACGTGAAACAAATTCCCACCAGCGACCAGCTACTCCAATCAACATAAATTCTGCGCATAATACTTTCTGTGCATCCCTACAAGCAATGTGTTGAAATATGCACTCCAGGCCTCTTATCCACTCTTCGACAACCAGTGGTTTAGAATTACCGTCGAAAGTGGAAGGCTTGTACCTACGAAACTGGTCAACCACTAAGACAGCTCCAGGGGCAAAATGCGGTGCATTCTGCTGTGGTGGTGCATTTTGTGGTGGAGGTGCTTGATTTTACCTGCTCAACTCTTGTACCGCTCGTAGTAAATCGCGCATCAAATTCGTATGAGTAGGTGGTGCCATTTCCTAAAATTCAATATGAAGTTACGATTACATTTCAGCACTAAGTCTATCATGTTAAACTTATTTTTATCATAATACATATCATCAATTTAGTGGGAAAATAAAGTGCATGTCTTAAAGATTTAGAAGTAGGCAATCTAAAATATTGAAATTATTGAAAACATCTAAGTGCATTCATTTTCTTATCCTTTTACATACCTTAGAGTCGTCGGAGGGTGGTCGATTGGTGGTCGTTGAGTGCCAAAAATCGCTAGCATAATTATTAACTTTAATTTGACATTATCGTTAAATTCATAGATTTTTCAGAAAATATAATTTTTGTTTAGGGCATTCATTTATGTTAATTGAATAACTGTATGTAGAAAATCATGTTTGGTTAAATTACTAGTTTAATGTTTAATAAGTTGACTAGTATAAAAAAGAAACCAACTATACAGGTCAATGATACGAAATGGGACCAATTAAACCACAACATTAAATCATAATTAGCTCTAAACTGTCCTCAACTCAACATCCATCCGAAAATATTATTACTTAAAATCATTTTCTAAAGTATTAATTAAAACACACGGACGTTAGCATCTGGACAGATATAAAAATGGATTTCATTTTAAAAGTAAAAGTTATATTTTATGGCTAAAATTTAGGACCAACTTATCATCTATTAAAATCAATATAGTAATGGAATTGGTACTCCCAATGCCATCACTAATACAAAAAAAAAGCTATATATTTAAGTGTGTCAGGCATTACTATTCATTTATATTTATAAACAATAAACAGGTACTATACATATAAAATCTCCATTTTGTTGTCACTATTCACGATGAACAGTGACCCATGTCGCTGTTCACATGAATAGTAAGTTAATGTTCACAATTTTTTTTTAAATCACATAAAATCAAAAATGAGTCTACAGGAAAATAAACCGAGGCTCTAATACCAAACTGTAACGACCCAATTTTCAAAGGGTTGAATCCCTATCGAAATTTTCATTTGAATTTAGACAACTTGGAATGCCATGATGCATATATAATTATGAAGATGTAATTTACTCAATTTTGAAAAAAGAAATAAATATTAATTTATATATATATATATATATATATATATATATATATATATACTTTTCTACATTATATCTTTAACGTGTACATTACATAAAATTAATCTGCACTTTAAGACTTTGAGACAAAACTCCTCTTACATGAGTGAAATAATTTTTCATTTGACTTCACACATTTTCGTATACAGAGTGATGGATCCCATATATACATGCATGCACAAGCAATCATGAGCACCATATATATACATATATAATATAGTACCAAATGGGACAAAACTTTCTTTTTCTCTTATTTGTGGAAATTAGAACACGTCCCCAAAAGGAGACAAGAAAAAGTACCAAAATCTCTTTTCTTTTATTGAGGACAGCAAACATTTATTACCTTGGTAGGAATTTGACAGTAAACAATATTTTAATTATCTTTGAACAGTGAGATTGGTGGAAAAAACAATATTTAATTCAAAAGGAAACTGCACCTTGGTAATTCAACTATTGAAAAGCAGATTCGATTTCAGAAAATTTTGATAAAATAATTAAATAAATGGATTCGATCACATGTCTAATTTTCACTACACTCTGCAGTAAGTTCATACGTGCGCAATTTTCATTCTATCCTATGCAATTAATCCTAAATACAATTTTGCTCTCATTAACATAAAATAACACTAAAGGAAAATCAGATAATTTAATACGAACGTTTAACCAAAAACTCAATTTTAACACATCCATGTCGAATAAACATAAACGATAAATCAGTTTTAAAATAAATGTCTATAACAAAGAAATAAAATTACTTGCTGAAATCTAGATTTTCGTCAGCAAAAGCAGGCACAACCACACCATCGAACCATCACGCTCCGACACGACACGATCTAACTTGTAAGGTGTAGGAAAAGGGTGAGTACGTGGGAATACTCAGTAGGATATCAGATTTTAAGGGTGCAATCTTGAATAATAATTTTAAAACTTGTGTCAGAATATCATATCGTCGCATAACTTTAAAATCCTGTAAGAGCTCACATCATAACATTTCATTTCATTTCATTTTACCGGAATGGCCATATCATTCATATCATAGCATTGATATCATATCTTTACTTTCATAAGTATAAAATTCGTCAACATGTAAAAATAATAATTAAACGGGACATAAAAAAATACTGCACCTCATATCCTACCTTATTAAACTGCTTTAATTTTGGAAGTCAAAACAAAATCACGTTCTTGTCGTTTCTTTTCCTTTTCTGCCTCTTCTATCACTGTGAGCAATGCACGTATATTTTTGTGTCTCTATTTTCGTGTATAATGTGTCTATATGCATAGACTATAGACAGTTATACCCTAGTTTCCAAAGAGTTTGTGTATTGTTGGGGAAACGTGTAGAAGTAGAATGTGATTATGGATAAAAATAGGGAAACAGAATTTTGATACAAAAGATATCTGACTAAGTCCTATCACTCAAAATTCGTGAATTGCCGTACACATGGTGACATTCCTTTGGTTCAAAATGATAATTAAATAATGAAAATAAACACTTCCTAACCACTACTCACGTCTTCCTATTTCTTCTCTTTTCTCGTTAATAGATATATATTTTTTATTATATTATATCTAACAACGAAATCAATCACTCACCTACCCCTACCAAAAATCTTGCACGTGAATCCTCCAAATACAATACATACTTAAATTAAAAAAAATTATAATAATAATAAATCTAAATCTTTCTACCTCAATAACTTAGGCTCCGTTAGTCCAAATTAACATTTTCTCGAGCCTAATATGCATCTTTAGTTACGACCGATCTAAGGAGCCCGATATTCAAATGCTTATTATCGCTCCGTCAACATCTACATTTTAACCCGAATAAAATTAAATTTTACTTTGTATATATTTTAGTCCCTAAACTTTTAAAATATTAAAACTTAGCATACATAAATCAAATTTTATTCTATGAAATTTTGGGTTACTACAAACAAGGTCCTTAATGATTGAACTTCACTATTTGTGCGCTCATTTTCAACACGTTGTTTGACACTTGCATTGTTGTCAAGTGTTAATTCGATGGGAAAATGGTTTGAAATTTAAACTATCCAACAAGGTATTGCCACGTGATAAAGTGTAAACTAAAGTATACTCCATAGTGTATGTGTAGCTAGGTTCTTACCGATTGTACTTTGCTATTTGTACACAGAATTTTGACACGTTGTTTGACACTTACATTGTTAACAAGTGTCAATGGGATGGGAAAACTATTTGAAATTTAAATTGTCCAACAGGGTAATGTCACATGACAAAGTGTAAACTAAAGTGTACACTGTAGTGTACAAGTAGAAAGGTCCTTACTGATTGAACTTTGCTATTTGTACATTGATTTTTAACATGTTGTTTGACACTTGCATTATTGACAAGTGTTAATTGGATGGAAAAACTGTTTGAATAGTGTAAACTAAAGTGTACACCATAAGGTACATGTTGCAAGGTTCTTACCGATTGAGCTTTGCTATTTGTACATGTAGCCTGGTCATTTTACTATTGAACATTATTGTTTGCACACTGATTATCGACACTTTTTTGATACTTGCATTGTTGTCAAGTGTCAACTGGATGGGCAAACTATTTTAAATTTAAATTGTTCAACAGGGTAATGTCACGTGGTAAAGTCTAAACTAAAGTGTACACCATAGTGTACATGTCGCAATGTTCTTATCAATTGAATTTTGCTATTTATATATAAATTTTTGAAACTTTGTTTGACACTTGCATTATTGTCAAGTGTCAATTGGATGGGGAAATGGTTTGATACATGTAGCAAGGTTGACACTTTGATTGACACTAGCAATGTTCTCAAGTTTTAATTGGATAAGAAAACTGTTGGAAATTTAAACTGTCCAACTGGGTAATGTCACTTGGTAAAGTGCAAACTAAAGTGCACATGTAGCAAGTTTCATACAGATTGAACTTTGCTATTTGTATACTAATTTTTGATAGGTTGTTTGACACTTGGATAGTTGTCAAGTGTCAATTAGAAGGGCAATTTGTTCAAAATTTAAACTATCCAGTTGGGTAATGCAACGTGATAAAGTTTAAACTAAAGTACGTACACCATAGCGTACATGTAGCAAGGTTGTTACAGATTAAACATTGCTATTTGTGCATTGATTTTTGACACGTTATTTAACACTTGCATTGTTGTCAAGTGTTAATTGGATGGAAAAATTATTTGAAATTTAAATTGTCCGACGGGGTAATGTCACGAGGTAAAGGGTAAGCTAAAGTGTACACAATAGTATATATTTGGCAAGGTCCTTACCGATTGAACTTTAATAATTGTACACTGATTTTTGACACATTGTCTAACACTTGCAATGTTGTTAGGTGCCAATTGGATGGGAAAACTATTTGAAACTTAAACTGTCCAGCAGGGTAATGTCACGTGGTAAACTGTAAACTAAAGTCTGTACACCATAGTGTACATGTAGCAAGGTTCTTACTGATTGAACTTTGCTATTTGTACACTAATTTTTTATATGTTGTTAACACTTACATTGTTGTCAAGTGTCAATTGGATGGGAAAACTATTTGAAATTTAAACTGTACAACAGGGTAATGTCACGTGGCAAAGTGTAAACTAAAGTGTGTAAACTAAAGTGTACACTATAGTGTACATGTCACAAGGCTTTTACCAATTGAACTTAGTTATTTGTACACTGATTTTTGACACGTTGTTAGACACTTACATTGTTCTCAAGTGTCAATTGGATGGGAAAACAGTTTGAAATTTAAACTGTCCAACAGGGTAATGTCACGTGGCAAAGTGAAAACTAACGTGTACACCATAGTGTACACGTCGTAAGATTTTTACCATTGAACTTAGCTATTTGTACATAGATTTTCGACACGTTGTTTGACACTTGCATTGTTGTCAATTAGATGGGAAAACTATTTAAAATTTAAACTGTTCAACAGGTTAATGTCACGTGGCAATGTGTAAACTAAATTCTATACCATAGTGTACATGTTGCAAGGTTCGTATCGATTGAATTTTGCTATATATACATAGATTTTTGACACGTCTTTTGACACTTGCATTGCTGTCAAGTGTCAATTGGATGGAAAAATGGTTTGATACATGTAGCAAGGCTCTTACTTATTGAACTTTGCTATTTGTGCACTAATTTTTGACACGTTGTTTGACACTTGCATTATTGTCAAGTCTCAATTGGATTGGAAAATTGTTAGAAATTTAAACTGTCCAATAGGGCAATGTCACATGATGAAGTGTAAACTAAATTATACATGTAGCATGGTTCATATCGATTGAACTATGCTATTTGTACACTGATTTTTTACGCGTTGTTTGACACTTGCATTGCTGTCAAGTGTCAATTGGATAGGAAAAGTGTTTGAAATTGAAACTGTCCAATAGGGTAATGTCACATGGCTAAGTTTAAACTAATGTGTACACCATAGTGGACATGTCACAAGGTTCTTATTGATTGAACTTTGCTATCCGTACACTGATTTAGATGCATAGTTAGACATTTGCATTGTGGTCAAGTGTCAATCCGATTGGAAAACTATTTGAAATTTAAACTTTCCAACAGGTAATGTCATGTGGCAAAGTGTAAACTAAAGTCTACACCATAGTGTAAATGTAGCAAGGTCCCTACCGATTGAACTATACTATTTGGACACTAATTTTTGACACATTGTTTGACAATTGCATTGTTGTCAAGTGTCAATTGGATGGAAAAACTGTTTCAGATTTAAACTGTCCAACAGGGTAATGTCATGTGGCAAAGTCTAAAGTAAAGTGTACACCATAGTGTTTATATAGCAAGGTCCTTAGCGATTGAACTGTGCTATTTGCACACTGATTTTTGACACGTTGTTTGACACTTGCATTGTTGTCTTGTGTCAATTGGATGGGAAAATTGTTTGAAATTTAAACTCTCCAACAGGATAATGTCACGTGGCAAAGTGTAAACTAAAGTGTACACCATAGTGTATATGTAGCAATGTTCTTACCGATTCAACTTTGCTACTTCTGCACTGATTTTTGACACATTGTTTGACACTTGCATTGTTATCAAGTGTCAATTCGATTCGAAAATGGTTTGAAATTTAAACTGTCCAACAGGGTAATGTCTCGTGGCAAAGTGCAAACTAAAGTGTACATCATAGTGTATATGTAGCAAGGTCCTTACCGATTGAACTTTGCTATTTGTACACTAATTTTTGACACGTTATTTGACACTTGCATTATTGTCAAGTGACAATTGAATTGGAAAACTGTTTGAAAATTAAACTGTCCAACAGGGTAATGTCACGTGGCAAAGTGTAAACTGAAGTATACACCATAGTGTATATGTAGCAAGGTCCTTATTGATTGAACATTGTTATTTGTACACTGATTTTTGACACGTTATTTGACACTTGCATTGTTGTCAAGTGTTAATTGGATGGAAACACTGTTTGAAATTTAAACTATCCAATAGAGTAATGTCACGTGGCAAAGTGTAAACTAAAGTGCACACCATGTTGTACATGTAGCAAGGTTCTAACCGATTGAACATTGATATTAGTACATTGATTTTTGACATGTTCTTTGACACTTTTATTATTGTTAAGTGTCAATTGGATGGTAAAATTGTATGAAATTTAAGCTGCCTAGCGGGGTAATGTCACATGGCAAAGTGTAAAATAAGTTTACACCATAGTGTATATGTAGCAAAGTTCTTACCGATTGAACTTTGCTATTTGAGCACTGATTTTTGAAATGTTGTTCGACACTTGCATTCTTTTCAAGTGTCAATTGGATTGGAAAACTCTTTGAAATTTAAACTATTCAATAGGGTAATATCACGTGGCAAAGTGTAAACTAAACTGTACACCATAGTGTACATGTAGTAAGGTTCTTCCTGATTGAACTTTGCTATTTGAAATGTTGTTTAACACTTGCATTGTTGTCAAGTGTTAATTGGATCAAAAAACTGTTTGAAATTTAAATTGTCCATTAGGGTATTGTCACGTGGGAAAGGGTAAACTAAAGTTTACACCATAGTGTACATGTCGGAAAGTTCTTATCGATTGAACGTTGCTATTTGTACACTGATTTTTGACACGTGGTTTGACACTTGCATTGTTGTCAAGTGTCAGTTGGATGGGAAAACTGTTTGAAATTTAAACTGGCCAACAAGGTAATGTCACATGGCAAAGTGTAAACTAAAGTGTACACCATAGTGTACATGTCGCAAGGTTCTTATCGATTGAATTTATTTATTTATGCACAAATTTTTGACACATTGTTTGACACTTGCATTGTTGTCAAGTGTCAATTGGATGGGAATACAATTTAATACAGGTAGCAAGGTTCTTATTGATTGAACTTTGCCATTTGTACACTGATTTTTGACACGTTGTTAGACACTTGTATTGTTCTCAAGTGTCAATTAGATGGGAAAACTATTTGAAATTCAAACTATCCAGCAGGGTAATGTCACTTGGCAAACTGTAAACAAGAGTATGAACACCATAGCGTACTTGTAGGAAGGTTTTTACCGATTGAACTCTGCTATTTGTGCACTGATTTTTGACACGTTGTTTGACACTTACATTATTGTGAAGTGTCAATTAGATGGGAAAACTACTTGAAATTTAAATTGTCCAACAAAGTAATGTCACGTGGTAAAGTGTAAACTAAAGTGTACGCCATAGTATATATGTAGCAAGGTTCTTACCGATTGAACTTTGCTATTTGTGCACTGATTTTTGACACATTGTTCAACACTTACATTATTGTCAAGTGTCAATTGGATTGGAAAACTATAGGAAATTTAAACTGTTCTATAGGGTAATGTCACGTGATAAAGTGTAAACTAAAGTGTACATGTAGTAGGGTTCATACCGATTGAACTTTGCTATTTGTACACTGATTTATTACACGTTGTTTCACGCTTGCATTGCTGTGAAGTGTCAACTGTAATGGAAAACTATTTGAAAGTGAAATTGTCCAGTAGGGTCATGTCATATGGCTAAGTGTAACCAAAAGTGTACACCATAGTGTACATGTCGCAAGGCTCTTATCGATTAAACTTTTCTATTCGTACACTGATTTTTGACATGTCGTTTGACACTTGTATTATTATCAAGTGTCAATTGAATGGGAAAATTGTTTGAAATTTAAACTGTCCAACAGGGTAATGTCACGTGACAAAGTGTAAATTAAAGTGTACACCATAATGTATAAGTAGCAAGGTTCTTACTGATTGAACTTTTCTATTTGTGCACTGATTTTTGACATGATGTTTGACACTTGCATTGTTGTCAAGTGTCAATCAGATTGGAAAACTATTTGAAATTTAAACTGTCCAACACGATAATGTCACCTGGCAAAGTCTAAACTAAAGTATAAACACCATAGCATACATGTAGCAAGGTTCTTACCGATTGAACTTTGCTATTTGTGCATGGATTTTTGACATGTTGTTTGACACTTGCATTGTTGTCAAGTGTCAATCAGATGGGAAAACTGTTTGAAATTTAAACTGTCCAATAGGGTAATGTCAGGTGGTAAAATGTAGACTAAAGTGTACACCATAGTGTACATGCAGCAAGGTTCTTACCGATTGAAATTTTATCTTTGTACACTGATTCTTGACACGTTGTTTGACACTTACATTGCTATCAAATGTCAATTAGATAGGAAAAGTGTTTGAAATTTAAACTGTCCATTAGGGTAATGTCACGTGGCAAAGTGTAAACTAAAGTGTACACCATAGTTTACATGTCGTAAGGTTGTTATCGATTGAACTTTGTTATGTGTACACTGATTTTTGACACGTTCTTTGAAACTTGCATTTTAGTCAAGTGTCAATTGGATGGGAAAACTGTTTGAAATTTAAGCTGTCCAGCAGAGTAATGTCACGTGGAAAAGTGTAAAGTAAAGTGTACACCATAGTGTATATGTGGCAAGGTTCTTACCGATTGAACTTTGCTATTTGTGCACTGATTTTTGACACATTGTTTAACACTTACATTGTTCTCCAGCGTCAATTGAATTGGAAAATTGTTGGAAATTTAAACTGTCCAGTAGGGTAATGTCACGTGGTAAAGTGTAAACTAAAGTGTACATGTAGCAGGGTTCATTTAGATTGAACTTTGGTATTTGTACACTGATTTTTCACACGTTGTCTGATACTTGCATGCTGTCAAGTGTCAATTGAGTGGGAAAACTATTTGAAACTGAAATTGTCCAGTAGGATAATGTCACGTGGCTAAGTGTAAACTAAAACGTACACCATAGAGTACATATCGCAAGGTCCTTATTGATTAAACTTTGCTATTCGTACACTGATTTTTGACACGTTGTTTGACTCTTGCATTGTTGTCAAGTGTCAATTGGATTCGAAAACTATTTGAAATTTAAACTGTCTAATAGGGTAATGTCACATGGCAGTGTAAACTAAAGTGTACACCATAGTGTATATGTGGCAAGGTCCTTTCCGATTGATCTCTGCTATTCGTACACTGATTTTTGACACGTTGTTTGACACTTACATTGTTGTCAAGTGTCAATTGGATTGGAAAATTATTTGAAATTTAAACTGTCCAACAGGGTAATGTCATGTGGGAAAGTGTTAACTAAAGTGTATACCATAGTGTATATGCTGCAAGGTCCTTACCGATTGAACTTTGCTATTTGTACACTGATTTTGACACGTTGTTTGACACTTTCATTGTTGTCAAGTGTCAGTTGGATGGAATAACTATTTAAAATTTAAACTGTCCAATAGAGTAATGTCACGTGGCAAAGTGTAAACTAAAGTGCACACCATAGTGTACATGTAGCAAGATTCTTACCGATTGAACTTTGATATTTGTACATTGATTTTTGGCACGTTCTTTGACACTTTCGTTGTTGTCAAGTGTCAATTTGATGGTAAAAATGTATGAAATTTAAACTTTCCTACCGGGTAATGTCACGTGGCAAAGTGTAAAGTAAGGTGTACACCATAGTGTATATGTAACAAGGTTCTTACCTATTGAACTTTGCTATTTGTGCACTGATTTTTGACATGTTGTTTGATACTTGTACTCTTGTTAAGTGTCAATTGGATTGGAAAAATCTTTGAAATTTAAACTTACCAATAGGATAATGTTACATGGCAAAGTGTAAACTAAACTGTACACCATAGTGTACATGTAGCAAGGTTCTTACCGATTGAACTTTGTTAATTGTACTGTGATTTTTTACACATTGTTTGACAGTTGCATTGTTGTCAAGTGTTAATTGGATGGGAAAATTGTTTGAAATTTAAACTATTCATCAGGGTAATGTCACATGGCAAAGTGTAAACTTAAATGTATACCATAGTGTAAATGTTGCAAGGTTCTTATCGAATGAACTTTACTACTTGTACACTGATTTTTGACATGTGGTTTGGCACTTGCATTGTTGTCAAGTGTCAATTGGATGGGAAAGCTGTTTGAAATTTAAACTGGCCAATAGGTTAATGTCATGTGGCAAAGTCTAAACAAAAGTGTACACCATAGTGTACATGTCGCAAAGTTTTTACCGATTGAATTTTGTTATTTGTACATAGATTTTTGACACATTGTTTGACACTTGTATTGTTGTCAAGTGTTAATTGGATGGGAAAACGGTTTAATACATGTAGCTTGGTTCTTACCAATTGAACTTTGCTATTTGTACACTGATTTTTGACACTTTGTTAGACACTTGCATTGTTCTCAAGTGTCAATTGGATGGGAAAACTGTTTGAAATTTAAACTATCCAGCTGGGTAATGTCACGTGGCAAAGTGTAAACTAAAGTATGTAAACCATAGCGTACATGTAGCAAGGTTCTTAACGATTGAACTTTGCTATTTGTGCACTGATTTTTGACACGTTGTTTAACACTTGCATTGTTGTCAAGTGTCAATTAGATGAAAAAATTGTTTGAAATTTAAAATGTCCATCAGGGTAATGTCACGTGGCAAAGTATAAACTAAAGTGTACACCATAGTTTACATGTTGCAAGGTTCTTATCGATTGAACTTTGCTATTTGTACACTGATTTTTGACACGTTCTTTGACACTTGCATTATTGTCAAGTGTCAATTGGAAGGGAAAGTTGTTTGAAATTTAAACTGTCCAGCAGATTAATGTCATGTGGAAACTAAAGTGTACACCACAGTGTATATGCAGCAACGTTCTTACCGATCAAACTTTGCTATTTGTGCACTAATTTTTGACACGTTGTTTAACACTTGCATTGTTGTCAAGTGTCAATTAGATGGGAAAACTGTTTGAAATTTAAATTGTCCATCAGGGTAACGTCACGTGGCAAAGTATAAACTAAAGTGTACACCATAGTGTACATGTCGCAAGGTTCTTATCGACTGAACTTTGCTATTTATACACTGATTTTTGACACGTTCTTTGACACCTGCATTGTTGTCAAGTGCCAATTGGAAGGGGAAGCTCTTTGAAATTTAAACTGTCCAGCAAAGTAATGTCACGTGGCAAAGTGTAAACTAAAGTGTGCACCACAGTGTATATGCAGCAACGTTCTTACTGATTGAACTTTTTTATTTGTGCACTAATTTTTGACACATTATTTGACACTTGCATTGTTGTTAAGTGTCAATTGGATTGGAAACTATTTGAAATTCAAACTGTCTAATAGGGTAATGTCACATGGTAAAGTGTAAGCTAAAGTGTACATGTAGCAGGGTTCATACCGTTGAACTTTGCTATTTGTACATTGATTTTTTACACGTTTGACACTTGCATTGCTGCAACACTTGCATTACTGTCAAGTGTCAATCATATGGGAAAACTCTTTGAAATTGAAACTGTCCAGTAGGGTAATGTCATGTGGCTAAGTTTAAGCTAAATTGTACACCATAGTGTACATGTCGCAAGGTTCTTATCGATTGAACTTTGCTATTCGTACATAGATTTTTGACATGTTGTTCGACACTTGCATTATTTTCAAGTGTTAGTTGGATGGGAAAACTGTTTGAAATTTAAACTGTCCAACAGGGTAATGTCACGTGACAAAGTGTAAACTAAAGTGTACACCATAGTGTATAAGTACCAAGGTTCTTACCGATTGAACTTTTCTATTTGTGCGCTGATTTTTGACACGATGTTTGACACTTACATTGTTGTCAAGTGTCAATTGGATTAGAAAACTATTTCAAATTTAAACTGTCCAACACGATAATGTCACGTGGTAAAATGTAAACTAAATTGTACACCATAGTGTAAATGTAGCAAGGTCCCTATCGATTTTACTTTACTATTTGCACACTAATTTTTGACATGTTGTTTGACACTTACATTATTGTCAAGTGTCAATTGGATGGGAAAACTATTTGTAATTTAAACTGTCCTACAGGGTAATGTCACGTGACAAAGTGCAAACTAAA
Organism: Olea europaea var. sylvestris; assembly: GCF_002742605.1. Classification (NCBI taxonomy): domain Eukaryota; kingdom Viridiplantae; phylum Streptophyta; class Magnoliopsida; order Lamiales; family Oleaceae; genus Olea; species Olea europaea. The sequence goes on along the minus strand of NW_019264345.1, from coordinate 781,956 downwards.
GTGTACGCCATTGTGTATATGCAACAAGGTCCTTACCGATTGAACTGTGCTATATGCACACTAATTTTCGAGACGTTGTCTGACACTTGCACTGTTGTCAAGTGTCAATTGGATGGGAAAATTGTTTGAAATTTAAACTCTCCAACAGAGTAATGTCACGTGGCAAAGTGTAAACTAAAGTATACACCATAGTGTATATGTAGCAAAGTTCTTACCGATACAACTTTGCTATTTGTGCACTAATTTTTTACACATTATTTGACACTTTCATTCTTGTCAAGTGTCAATTGGATTGGAAAACTATTTGAAATTTGAAGTATCCAACAGGGTAATGTCATGTGGCAACGTGTAAACTAAAGTGTACACCATAGTGTAGATGTAGCAAGGTCCTTATCGATTGAATTTTTGAACTTTGTCATTTGTGCACCGATTTTTTGACACGTTGTTTGACACTAGCATTGTTATCAAGTGACAATTGGATGGAAAAACTATTTGAAATTTAAACTATCCATTAGGGTAATATCACGTGGCAAAGTGTAAACTAAAGTGTACACTATAGTGTATTTGTAGCAAGGTTCTTACCGATTGAATTTTACTATTTGTGCACTGAGTTTAGACACGTTGCTTGTCTCTTGCATTGTTGTCAAGTGTCAATTGGATTGGAAAACTGTTTGAAATTTAAACTGTCCAACAGGGTAATGTCACGTGGCAAAGTGTAAACTAAAGTATGAACACCATAGCTTACATGTAGCAAGGTTCTTGCCGATTGAACTTTGCAATTTGTACACTGATTTTTGGCACATTGTTTAACACGTGCATTGTTGTCAAGTATCAATTGGATGCGAAATTGTTTGAAATTTAAACTGTCCAATAGAGTAATGTCATGTGGCAAAGTGTAAACCAAAGTGTAAAATGTAGTGTACATGTAACAAGGTCCTTACTGAATGAACTTTAAAATTTGTACACTAATTTTTGACACGTTGTTTGATACTTGTGTTGCTGTCAAGTGTCAATTGGATGGGAAAATGTTAGAAATTTAAATAGTCCAATAGGGAAATGTCACGTGACAAAGTATAAACTAAAGTGTTCACCATTGTGTACATGTAGCAAGGTCCTTACGGATTGACCTTTGCTATTTGTACATTGATTTTTGACACGTTGATTGCCACTTACATTGTTTTCAATTGGATGGGATAACTGTTTGAAATTTAAACTGTCCAAAAGGGTAATGTCACGTGGCAAAGTGTAAACTAAAATGTGCACCGTAGTGTATATGTAGCAAGGTTTTTACCGATTGAACTTTGTGATTTGTGCACTGATTTTTGACACATTGTTTGAAACTTACATTGTTGTCAAGTATCAATTGGACTGGAAAGCTGTTTGAAATTTAAACTATCCAACAGGGTAATGTCACGTGGCAAAGTTTAAACTAAAGTGTATACCATAGTGTACATGTAGCGAGGTCCTTATCGATTGAACTTTTAAACTTTGTTATTTGTGCACCGATTTTTGACACGTTGTTTGACACTAGCATTTTTGTCAAGTAACAATTGGATGGGAAAAATATTTGAAATTTAAACTATCCAACAGGGTAATATCACGTGGCAAAGTGTAAACTAAAGTGTACGCCATAGTGCATATGTAGCAAGGTCCCTATCAATTGAACTTTGCTATTTGTACACAGATTTTCAACACGTTGTTTAACACTTGCATTATTGTCAAGTGTCAATTAGATGGGAAACCTTTTTAAAATTTAAACTATCCAATAGAGTAATGTTACATGGCAAAGTGTAAACTAAAGTGCACACCATAGTGTACATGTGGTAAGATTCTAACCGATTGAACTTTGATATTTGTACACTAACTTTTGACACGTTCTTTCACACTTTGAAATTTAAACTGTCCAATGGCGCAATTTCACGTGGCAAAGTGTAAACTAAAGTGTACACCATTGTGTATATGTAGCAAAGTTCTTACCGATTTAACTTTCCTATTTGTGTACTGATTTTTGACACATTGTTTGACACTTGTATTCTTGTAAAGTGTCAATCGGATTGGAAAACTCTTTGAAATTTAAACTGTCCAATAGGGTAATGTCATGTGGCAAAGTATAAACTAAACTGTACACCATAGTGAACATGTAGCAAGGTTCTTACCGAGTGAACTTTGTTATTTGTACACTAATTTTTGACACGTTGTTTAAGACTTGCATTGTTGCCAAGTGTCAATTGGATGCGAAAACTATTTGAAATTTAAACTGTCAAACGGGGTAATATCACGTAGCAAAGTGTAAATTGACACTTGCATTGTTGTCAAAGGTTAATTGGATGGGAAAACTATTTGAAATTTAAACTGTCCATCAGGGTAATCTCATGTGGCAAAGTGTAAACTAAAGTGTACGCCATAGTGTGCGTGTCGCAAGGTTCTTATCGATTGAACTGTGCTATTTGTACACTGATTCTTGACACGTTGTTTGACACTTACATTGTTGTCAAGTGTCAATTGGATGGGAAAACTGTTAGAAATTTAAACTGCCCAACAGTGTAATGTCACGTGGCAAAGGGTAAACTAAAGTGTACTCCATAGTGTATATGAAGCAAGGTTCTTACCCATTGAACTTTGCAATTTGTGCACTGATTTTTGATACGTTGTTTGAAGCTTGCATTGTTGTCAAGTGTCAATCAGATGCGAAAACTCTTTGAAATTTAAACTGTCCAACAGGGTAAGGTCACGTGGCAAAGTGTAAAGTAAAGTGTACATCATAGTGTACATGTAGTAAGGTTCTTACCGATCGAACTTTGCTATTTGTACATTGATTTTTGACACGTTGTTCGACACTTGTATTGTTATCAAGTGTCAATTGGATGGGAAGATTGTTTGAAATTTAAACTATCCTACAGGGTAATGTCACGTGACAAAGTGTAAACTGAAATGTACACCATAGTGTACATATCGCAAGGTTCTTATCGATTGAACTTTGCTATTTGTACACTGATTTTTGACACGTTGTTTGACACTTGCACTATTGTCAAGTGTCAATTGGATGGAAAAATTGTTTGAAATTTAAACTATCCAACTGGGTAATATCACGTGGTTAAGTGTAAACTAAAGTATACATGTAGCAAGGTTTTTGCCGATTGAACTTTGCTATTTGTACATTGAGTTTTGACATGTTGTTTGACACTTGCATTGTTGTCAAGTGTCAATTAGATTGCAAAACTGTTTGAAGTTTAAACTATCCTACAGGATGATATCACGTGACAAAGTGTAAATTAAATTATACACCACAGTGTACATGTAGCAAGCCTTACCGATTGAACTTTACTATTTTTACATTGATTTTTGACCCGTTGTTTGACACTTGCATTGTTGTCAAGGGTCAATTGGATTGGAAAACTATTTAAAATTTAAACTGTGCAATAGGGTAATGTCACGTGGCAAAGTGTAAACTAAAGGGTACACCGTAGCGTACATGGAGCAAGGTTCTTACCGATTAAACATTGATATTTGTACATTGATTTTTGACACATTGTTTGACACTTGTATTATTGTCAAGTGACAATTGGATGGGAAACTATTTGAAATTTAAATTTTTCAACAGGGTAATGTCACGTGGCAATGGGTACAATAAAAAGTGTACGCCATAGTGTACATGTAGCAACATTGAATTTTGCTATTTGTACACTAATTTTTGACAAGTTGTTTCACACTTGCAGTGTTGTCAAGTGCCAATTGGATTGGAAAACTTTCCAACAGGGTAATGTATCGTGGCAAAGTGTAAACCAAAGTGAAAATCGTTGTGTACTTGTAGCAAGGTCCTCACCGATTAAACTTTGCTATCTGTACACTGATTTTTGACACGTTGTTTAACAGTTGCATTGTTGTCAAGTGTTAATTAGATGGGAAAAATGCTATAAATTTAAACTGTCCAACAGGGAAATGTCATGTGGCAAAGTGTAAACTAAAGTGTATACCATAGTGTACGTATAGCAAGGTCCTTACAGATTGAACTTTGCTTTTTGTACACTGATTTTCGACACGTTGTTTGACAGTTGCATTGCTGCCAATTGTCAATTGGATGGGAAATCTATTTGAAATTTAAACTGTCCAACAATGTCCCATGGCAAAGTGTAAACTAAAGTGTGCACCGTAGTGTATTTTTAGCAAGGTTTTTATCGATTGAATTTTGCAATTTGTGCACTGATTTTTACCATGTTGTTTGAAACTTGCATTGTTGTCAAGTGTTAATTAGACTAGAAGGCTATTTGAAATTTAAACTATCCAACAGGACAATGTCACGTAACAAAGTGTAAACTAAAGTGTTCACCGTAGTGTACATGTAGCAAGGTCCTTATTGATTGAACTTTTGAATTTGGCTATTTGTGCATCAATTTTTGACACATTGTTTGACACTAGAATTGTTGTCAAGTGTAAATTGAATGGAAAAACTATTTGAAATTTAAACTGTCCAATAGGGTAATGTCACATGGCAAAGTGTAAACTAAAGTGTACATTGATAAGTGTGTTTTTACACACTTATTTAGCTCACAAACATGACTTAAACATGGACAAAGTAGTTGAATTATGACTTAATCTTGTTAAATTCATGCTATGTAGGTGTTTCAATGGAAAAGATGGAATTCAGAAGAAAAGAGCCGAAAAGGACCAAAATGGAACAAAGCGATAGTTCGAGGACCAAGTTGCAAATAATCCATAGATGAGATGGGAAATGGAATGAAGATTCAAGAGTTTTAAAGTTCAATCGGATGAGGAAAGGAGTCAAGAGGTGAAATATGGTCGAAGTATTATCAAGTATCAAATTTTAGACGAAAAAGTTATGCTCGTGATTTTGAGTCTCTACTTTAGATCCATTCTTGGCATAGTAAAAATCAGAATTTGAGGAAGCCTATTTCTATCAAAATGTATATCTTTGAGTTTTCTTCCCAATGCAGTTTGAATCACTTCAATCGGAGATCTGGAGAGAAAGTTATGACCAAAATACTGAAAGCTGTCCGAAGGAAAAATTTTATAACCATGCGGCCGCATGGTTATAATTCCTTGCGGCCGCACAGGGTATAGCAGGGATCCAAATGAGCTGAAAAATTGAACCATGCAACCACATGGTTTAACACCATGTGGCCGCTTGGCTTTAAGTGTGATAAAAAATTCTGAAATCCCGTTTTTAATTGAAACTCTTTCGGGGCTCCGTGGGGAGATGATATAAAAGCCAAAATTCATCAGAAATAGGGCAGAACATCCAGGGAGAAGAAGAATACAACTTTTGGAGGCAAGGAACACGAACTTGAAGCAGATTTCACAAGGATTCAAAGAGGTTTTCAAGGTTTTATTCAAGATTTCAGATTTCAAGAACTTTCATACGGGTGTTCTTCCTTCTATTCATTAATTTTGTTTTGTTTTCTGTAATTATGAATCTTCTAGGCTAGGGTTTTAATGACTAGGTGATCGATGAACCGTTGTTTGTTATTTTAATTCTATATTTCATGAACTTGATATAAAGATTCGTTGGATAATTTGATTGATTTACATGCATTAATTTTCTTCCGCAATTAGTGGCTAGTGATTGTGTGAGTATTGATGACTTGTTTCTTACATTCGAGAGAAGTGGAATAGGTTCGATAAGGTGTAAATTAACATAGGGTCCAATAGGGGATAGAGATATACCCCTATGCTTTATGTAATTCTTAAATTGTTCACAAAATTACATGCATTATTGTATGTTTGCATCATCCATAGAGATATAGGCTGGTGGTGTGCAAGAATAGGTCTAATATATATTGAGAGAGTATATTGGATAGAATTAGGAACATTGAATTGGCAAATTTCCATCGAATCATTAATTTTATGAAATTAGGGTTTTTATAACTTCAATTGGGGATTCGTGATCCTAGTGACTTTAGTTTGATTCATTTTAATAAATTAGCTTTTAAACTTGCTTAATTTCATTTACTTGAGTGTTTAAGTCGTTTAATTAGAGAAATTTCGAAATTAGGGTTTCTAATTGAGAAATTAGGGTTTTCAATTGAGAAATTAGGGTTTTTAATTGAAATTAGGGCTTTTTGCACTTAGATCACATTTTCACTCAATTAGATTCGGTTAAGGCTAGATTAAATAGAATTGAACTACTCAATCTTTGAGAGACGATATTCGGACTTTTAAAAATCCACTTTATTACTTGTTACGAACCGTACACTTGCAGTAGTTTTAAATCGAAAGAATTAATTCGTGAACAAGTTTTTGGCGTCGTTGTCGGGGATTGAGTATTCGTTTAATTTTATTCAATTTAGCACTAATTTGAACTTTTTATTTTTAATTTACTTTAGTTCATTTTATTTTATTGTTATTTAGTTTTATTACATAAGTGCATATTTTAGTTAATTAAGTCTTTAAATTGAATCCTATTGCAGAAGTGCATGCCAAGATCTGCTGAAGGAGATCTACTCCCAGCCGACCCAGAGATCAAACGAAGCTTTAAAAGAAGGCAGAGAGAAAACAGAGCAGCGAGAAATCAGATGGAGAACGTACAACACAATCCCGTTGTACAAGCCAATGAAAGAGGGGAAGAAGATGAAGGAAACATGCTCGTTGGAGAGTTCATGACCCCTCAAATCATTCAAAGCCAGTCCAGCATTGTGTATCCACCGTTCGGGCAGCCAAATTTCCAATTGAAGACAAATGTGATACAACTGTTCCAGAACGGACATCAGTTTTATGGAAGAATTGAAGAGAATCCGCACACGCACGTCTCGCGCTTCTAAGAGATGTGCCAGCACTTCAGATATCAAGGAATCTCTGACGACGCCATAAGATTAAGACTGTTTCCACATACTTTGCGGGACAAGGCGATTGAATGGCTTGATTCTCAGCCGATAGCCAGCATTACTACTTGGAATGACCTAGCTCAGAAGTTCTGTACTAAGTTCTTCCCACCGGCCAAGATTGCAAAGCTAAAGCACGACATATCTATCTTCAGGCAAGGTGAATCTGAAAATTTTGATGAGACTTGGAACAGATTCAAAAATCTATTAAGGAAGTGTCCACACCATGGGATTAGCAAGGGACTTCAGGTCCAATATTTCTATGCAGGGCTACTTTCAGCTTTCAAGAGCATGGTCGACTCTTCAGCTAATGGGTCATTGTCCACAAAAACAATTGATGAAGCATTGAAGTTATATGAGACAATGGTTACAACCTCAGCAATGTGGACCATGGAACGAGCAGTACCAAAGAAGACACCAGGAGTTTATGAAGTGGATGTGTATTCAGCGTTATCTGCCAAGATTGACTCCTTATTTCACAAGGTGGAAAATATTACCCAGTCAGCTAATGCAGCGCAGACAAAGAAGGCAAATTGTGAGGAATGTGGAGCTGAGCATGTGACAGCAGAATGTCCAATTTTGACACAAGGAATAGAGCAAGCAGATTTTGCTCAATGGGGACAATGTCAGCAGAATAATGTGTATGGAGAGACCTTCAACCCAAGCTGGAAAAAGCACCCCAACTTTTCTTGGAGCAACCAAAATCAGAACAGGCCACAAGTGCAATACCAACAGCAAGAGAAGAAGCCTCATTTGGAAGAAATGTTCGGCAAATTCATGGAACAGACCAACCGATATATGGAGGCGAACAATCAATTCATGAAGAAGACAGAAGCCACACTTCAAGACTAGAATGCAGCCATTAAGAATTTGAAAACTCAGATGGGACAGATGGCAGTTGCATTAACAGGTAGACCACCAGGCAGCCTACCAAGTAACACAGAAGTTAATCCGAAAGAGCATGTAAAGGCTATAACAACGAGAAGTGGAGTGGAATTGCCTAAGAGACAAGTGAATAATCCCATGGCAAACAGAGAAGAGGTGTCTCCTGAAGTACAAGAGAATTTGGAGCAAGAAGAACAGACAGAAGAGCCAACACCGAGAGCAAATAAAGGAAACTCAAGGGATAAAGAAACTGTAGCTGTGAACCCCTACGAGCCACCCATACCGTTCCCACAGAGGCTGAAGAAGCAAAAGATGGAACAGCAATACAAGAAGTTTCTCGAGGTCTTCAAGAAGCTCCATATCAACATCCCATTTGTTGAAGCACTGGTTCAGATGCCTAGCTATGCAAAATTCCTGAAAGACATCCTGTCAAACAAAAGGAAGCTAGGAGATCATGAGACAGTTATGCTAACAGAGGAGTGCAGTGCCAGGATTCAGAGAAAACTCCCACCAAAATTAAAAGATCCAGGGAGTTTCACTATCCCTTGTACCATTGGTGAATTTTATTTTGATAAAGTTTTATGTGATCTTGGTGCAAGTATTAACTTAATGCCATTGTCTGTTTTCAGGAAATTAGGATTGGGAGAAGCTAAAGCTACCACGATGACCTTACAGCTGGCTGACAGATCATTAACACATCCACGAAGAATAATTGAAGACGTGTTGGTTAAAGTGGAGAAGTTCATATTCCCAGCAGACTTTCTGATTCTGGATATGGAAGAAGATAAAGATGTTCCTTTAATACTGGGCAGACCATTCTTAGCCACAGGCAGAACTTTGATCGACGTTCAGAATGGGCAGTTGATACTGAGATTGGGAGAAGAGCAAGTTTCATTCAATGTCTTCAAGGCCATGAAATTGCCAATAGAGACTGACAAATGTTTCAGGGTTGACATGATCGATAAAATGATTGAAGAGTTATTTACACTGCAGAATCCATTAGATGTATTGGAGGCCTGCATTGCATATTCTAAATCCACGAATTCTGATTCTGAAGACATAGAAATGTGTGCAAGATTTTTGGAGTCCAATCCACCTTACACGCGGAAACGATACTTTGAGGAGCTTGGGACAGGGCCAGAGAAATCACAGCCATCTATTCTGAAGCCACCAAAGTTGGAACTTAAGCAGCTGCCCCCACACTTAAGATATGCATATTTGGGGGAGTCCAATACACTTCCAGTTATAATTTCAAACATGGTTAGTGAAGTGGAGGAGGAAGAACTTTTTAGGGTGCTTCGAGATAACAAGCAAGCAATTGGGTGGACCATAGCTGATATCAAAGGGATCAGCCCTTCCTTATGTATGCATAAAATTCTCATGGAGGAGAATTTTTGACCAACAGTTGAAAGTCAAAGAAGGCTAAACCCAAACATGAAGGAGGTAGTAAGAGCTGAGGTGATCAAACTTCTGGATGCTGGAATAATCTACCCGATATCAGATAGTAAATAGACTAGTCCAGTGCAAGTTGTGCCCAAGAAAGGAGGAATTACAGTGATTCAGAATGAAAAGAATGAGTTGACTCCAACAAGGACGGTAACAGGGTGGAGAGTTTGCATTGATTACCGCAAACTAAATACCGCTACAAGGAAAGATCATTTCTCTCTTTTGTTTATAGATCAGATGTTGGAGAGATTGGCAGGCCATTCCCACTACTACTTTCTGGATGGGTATTCGGGTTATAATCAGATACCAGTGGCACCAGATGATCAAGAGAAGACCACCTTCACATGCCCCTATGGTACCTTTGCATACCAAAGAATGCCATTTGGACTCTACAACGCTCCTGCCACATTTCAGTGATGCATGATGGCAGTTTTCTCAGATATGGTAGAGAAATTCATTGAAATCTTTATGGATGACTTCTCGGTCTTTGGGATCTCATTTGATGAGTGTTTGGATCACTTGAATTTGGTTTTGCAAAGATGCAGAGAAACGAACATAGTATTGAACTGGGAGAAATGTCATTTCATGGTTCAAGAGGGAATAGTCTTGGGACATAGAGTATCGGCAAAGGGGATAGAGGTGGATAAGGCAAAAATTCAGGTTATTGAGAAACTACCACCACCTACATCAGTAAAAGGAGTTCGAAGTTTCCTTGGTCATGCAGGGTTTTACAGGAGGTTTATAAAGGACTTCTCCAGAATCACCAAGCCTCTGTGCAACTTGCTAATGAAAGAGGTAACTTTTGAGTTTGATGAGGAATGTTTGATAGCTTTCAATACTCTGAAGGAAAAACTCACAACAGCGCCTGTGATTGTGTCACCTGATTGGGATTTGCCCTTTGAGCTAATGTGCGATGCGAGTGATCATGCAGTTGGTGCAGTATTGGGACAAAGAAAGAATAAAATCTTTCATGTGATATACTATGCAAGTAGAACTTTGAATGATGCCCAAATCAACTATGCTACGATTGAGAAGGAATTGCTAGCTGTGGTTTATGCTTTCGACAAGTTCAAATCGTATCTTGTTGGGTCTAAGGTTATCGTCTACACGGATCATGCCGCTCTGAAGTATCTTATGACAAAGAAGGATGCTAAGCCGAGATTGATCCATTGGATATTGTTGTTGCAAGAGTTTGATATTGAGATCAAGGATAAGAAGGGTAGTGAAAATGTGGTAGCCGACCACCTATCAAGATTGGAACAGGATGAACCTGAGATGTCAGTGGACATCAATGAAATCTTTCCAGATGTTTTGGAGTAGAAATAGTCCCATGGTACGCTGATATCGTTAACTACCTTGCTAAGTCCATCCCGCCACCAGACTATTCTAGCCATCAAAGAAAGAAGTTCTTCGCAGAGCTGAAGTATTACTTTTGGGAGGATCCCATTCTCTACAGAAGAGGTGCAGATCAGATAATCAGAAGATGTATTCCTGAAGATGAAGTACCTGAGATTCTAGAACATTGTCACTCTTCTACATATGCTGGGCATTTTGGAGCTTCAAAGACTGCTGTAAAGATACTACAGTCGGGTTTCTATTGGCCTACTTTATTTAGAGACACATTTGAATATGTGAAGAGATGCGATAAATGTCAACGAATAGGAAATATCTCAAGAAGAAATGAGATGCCACTAAATTACATCTTGGAGGTTGAAATATTTGATGTATGGGGAATAGATTCCATGGGACCTTTTTGTGACGCCCCGAACTTAAGCTTCGAGGGTCACGTACTAAACATAATAGTTTCTATCTTTGATACATGTAAATACTCTTGAATTGAAGTATTTCATGTTAAGAACTTATTTTCAACTCTGTAAAATAATTCTTATAAAATTTGATAGCCGACAAAAGTGCATGTCGACAATAAATTATACTTTACATATACGACCTCGACACTATTAAGATTAGTTGGGGCAGCAAGTTTGACAATTTTTATAAAATTCATCCCAACTCCGTTTTACATGAAATTTGTGGCATTAGAAATATAATTTCAAGTAGTTTTCTAGGTTAAAATATGAAAATTTTCCAAGATCATATGATATAGACGTTTTACTGAAAACAGTGAAGTATTACACAGGAAATCCAGATTGACCCCTTGACGTTAAAGCCTTGATACCTCAGGACATAGATATCCAAATTGAGTTATTCCTTCGGTCATATTTAGAAAACTCAAATAGGAAAACAGACATATTTTTATAGTCTCAAATGGACATTTATAGAGTTAGAAACATCATTTTGAAATTGACTCCAGAAACTGTCCCGTTTCTGCCTTTTGTCTCTTGTAAGGAAAATAAACTACAAAAATGTCTCTTAACATAACATGAAAGATATAATTACAAAATTTACTATTAATACCATATTTCATCATGTCATGTACATATTTTTACATAATACCATAAGAAAAATAGATGGAAAAACTGTCATCGAACAGAACATACAAAAGAAAACTTTCGATACAAAACATCTTTGTCCTTAATCCATCATCGATTTCGCCAACTAACTTCCATCAATCCAACGATCATGGATCTGAAAATTTAGCATAACATACTATGAGTATAAGAAATACTCAGTAAGATACCACGCTTGGATTATTATCATGATAATACTACACAAAAGAATGCAATCAAACACATACTTGCACATTCCGGCTTGCCGGTGCCCTTCGGACTTGTCCTAAGGCATAAATAGATATCTAACTTTGTGGGCTTGTCCACCATAATCATATTATGGTTTTTCATGCATAGCTTAAACATAAATATTACCATGAAAATCATAACTCTTAAGCATGGAAAGTATCTTACCGTAAAACTTGAAGATCTTCGATTGAGATGTAAATTGGAAGTGCTAGTCTTACTTCCTTCCCTTTCCTTTCTTATTTTCGGTTTTTGCTCTCTTTTTAAGTGTATAAGTGTTTTGTAAAATGAAGGAAATCTCTCTATGGCAATGGATATGGATGTATTTATATATATAAGGCTTGATATTTTTTTTCTTCTTTTCTCTACACACCACCTCACCCCTTTTTTTTCCATTTTTCTTTTTTTTTCCTTGTTTCTATACATGTTTAGTCTATTGTCTAAGTGCATGGTGATGATGGATGACAAGTGGGTTGATTATAGGGTAATAAGTGGCCTTAAAACCTAGATTTACAAAGGAAGCCTCTTATCTTTTCAACTAATATAATCTAAACCCTCTAACTTTCATTGTTAACAAAGTGTATCCCAAATTTAAACTTGTACCCAACTTACATATTCAAAAATTGTAGATTGTAACATAATTTAATCATTTGGTCAATTGAAGTCCTAACAAAATAATCCACTTCATTCAAATCCAAACTTGCCTTAAGTTTCGACTAACTAATAATCACTTCATACATACACAACCTTTGACACTTCATGCCTACATTCATTAACTACCTCTAACATTAACCACTACAAAGGTGGTGTCCCCTTTTACCTTATGGCCAAAAATAGTATTGAAAGTTAAATCGCTATCCCAAAGAAATTTAAACGAGCATAAAATTTCGGAGTATTAAACTTTTCCCCCGTCATACTCAAATCAATATATCTTGGTGGCTGTTGACTATGTCTCTAAGTGGGTGGAAGCTGTTGCATTGCCTACTAACGATGCAAAAGTGGTGATAGAGTTCTTGAAGAAGTACATATTTACAAGATATGGTACACCAAGGGCAATAATAAGTGATGGAGGCAAACATTTCATAAATCGTCAATTAGAGCAGCTGTTGAACAAATAGGGGGTGAAACATAAAGTAGCAACTCCATATCATCCACAAACCAATGGGCAAGTTGAAGTTTTGAACAGGCAGTTAAAGAGAATACTAGAAGTTATAGTGAACTCATCCCTAAAAGATTGGTCTAAGAAGCTTGACGATGCACTGTGGGCTTACAGAACAGCATTTAAGACACCAATAGGAATGTTTCCATACCGCCTGGTTCTTGGAAAAGCGTGTCATCTACCATTGGAGTTGGAGCATTGAGCATATTGGGCTATGAAACAGTTGAATATGGATCTCAAGGCTGCTGGTGAAAAACGACTGCTGCAACTTAATGAATTGGATGAGATGAGAATGGAAGCTTATGAGAACTCAAAGTTGATCAAGGAGCACACCAAAAGATGGCATGATTTAAACATTCAGAGGCGAGAGTTTGAAGTTGGCCAGAAAGTGTTATTGTACAATTCTAGACTCAAACTCTTCCTAGGAAAGCTAAGAACAAGGTGGTCGGGTCCCTATACCATAACTAAGGTGATGCAATATGGGGCTATTGAAGTGAGTCACGAGACCAAAGGCACTTTCATCGTCAATGGGCAAAGACTGAAACACTATTGGGGCTGTAATTTCCCTAAGCAGAAGTCCACTGTGCAACTCAACAACCCAACATGAAGAAGATGCAGGAAAGTTGAGCTATCGACTATAAACTAGCACTGGGGTGGGAGGCAACCCACTGTATCCTTCAATTTATTTTATTGCATTTACTTTGGAATTTGTTTACATTTCGTATGTTTTATTAGGTCATCGATCATTCACGAATGATAGTCTAGGCACTACACGTGTATAGTTGCATGAGTCGAGGTTAAAGATAATGTTTTGGGTGTTTGAGTGTGAAGTTAAGAATTTTGGGGTTCAAAGTCGTTAGTTTTATTTTTAAGATGTTTATAAAAAAAAATATTTTCGAATATGTAGAGTCGAGTCAATTTTGAATTTGAAAATCAATGTAGGAGGATTTTTTTTTTAAAATTCATGGTGTGTTGGGGGTTATAAAAAAAATTCGAATATGTAGAGTCGAGTCAATTTTGGGGTTAAAAAAAATATTTTGGGTTTTTGTCCATGCGGCCGCATGGACCCCAACCGAAACTGGGTTGGGCATTCCCAGTTACACCATGCGTAACACCATGCGGCCGCATGGTGAAAAAGTGACGGGTTATTAACCCGTCACTTGAGAAACAACCCCATTTTTTTTCATTTTCCTTCCCCCCCCAAATACAAACGTATATTTTCCCCACAAGATCAAAATCATTCACTAAACATCAAATCTTCACACTAGAATGACATTTAACTTGTCATTGCAATTGATATCAAGCAAATTTTGAAGTATTCTCTCCAAGCTCATCTCCAAGGTAAGAAATCTACTTTCTATGCAAAGTATTAAGCTTTTCTTTGATGTATTGCCATTTTCGAATTGGGTAAATTTTAAATTGTGATTGCATTGTGAATTGTGGACTAGCCCTAAGTGTAAATCAAAAGTAAAGTGAAGGAAATTTCCAATGCACATAAGGTGTTCGATTAAATGTCAATGAGGCATATGATTCTAAATTTTGAACTTTTCATTTGTGTGATGATTTACATTGTTAATGTGAGGCATACTAGATGAAGAATCTCATGGAATTTCATTGGAAAACGTTAACCTCACATATATGTGCACATAACCACATAAATTGCTAAGCCATGTCAACTCACGTCACTAACTTCGTCCATGTATTTTCCTAGCCAAACGACCTCCAATGGTCGTGAAATTTGGATTTATGCTAGAATAAATTGAGTACTTTCATATGCCCGGACCTTGTCCAGGGAAATTTCAAAATTTCTCGATGATGCTCGGGGCTGAAGTTGGTCACTTGATCATGGGTCGAATTTTCAAAACATGCATGTTAGAGTCATAATTTTGAGTTTTTCTCATTAATGCAATATTGATGTTACATTGACTTCCATGCGTTGAATATTGCACATATTTTGAAGAAAGTTTGGGGGATTTGTGCTTGACATTGATATTCTTCATTGTTTCCTTATTTCATGAACTTGATACACTTTGTTCCTTATTTGTGCAGGATGCCGCCGAAGAGAACATCAAAAGGTAAAGAAAAGGCTGGTTCCTCCTCCGACACAACCCGCACCAGAGAGCTAGTAGGAGGTGTGCGAAGATTCTATGATGCCGAAACGTTAGCTCGATATGAGAACATAATACGCCATTGGGGCATGATACCAGAGAGATAGGTCTGGTTAGAGGATTTTCGTGGTTTTGAGTTACCAAATCTGATACAAATTTGTGGATGGGAGAAGATTGTAGAAAAGCCACACCCGGTTTATGAAAGTTTATTCTGTGAATTTTATGCAAACTTCAATAGTGAAATTGAGACTCCGGGTTCTGAACACTTACACCAGACATGGGTGCGAGGTAAGTGGATAATGTTCTCTCCAGCCGTCATTCATGACTTCTACAATCTTAATTTGGACAATGTGGTCCCGATTCCTACTCAATTCAACTGGAATGAAGTGGCGGAGGTTCTCTTGGGAAGAGAAAATGCTTGGCCCCTACCCACTGTAGAGTGGCATCAAATTGAGCTTACTCTCTCCATAGCTATCCTTTGGGTCTTCATGTGCCATAACATCGAACCCACATCGCATCGGACAACTTTCACGGATCAAACTGCTGGGTTCATATATCATTTAGTCCGGGGATGCAAAGTTGATTTGGCTACTCTTATTTTTGACCAGATACACAATTTTGGAACCTGGGGAGATAGGTGGTCTTCGATGATTTTCCCTAGTCTGATTAGTGGGATATGTCTTGCTGCCGGTGTTACAGTTGAGGCAGGGGAGATGCCTGAGAAATCAAGCCCATTGATAAAGCTCACCACATTTGAAGCTCAGGAACGAGCTAGGGTAAGGAAGAGAGAACAAGAAAGACTTGAGCAGCAAAGACAGAATGCGCAGGAAGAAGGACAAGCTGTTGAATATTTACACTTACCACAAGCCCCGCTACAACTAGTTGAGATGGATTCGCAGCTACCTCGACAGACATTTGCCACAGCCACTGAAACTAGCAGAGACATACAAAATCTCCAGCAGAGGTTCGAGACAATGACCACCACAGTTGAAAAGGTGCAGAGAGACCTCTACTCCTCCCGAGACTACACAAGAGGTGCTTTGAATGAAGCCACAGCTGTGAGAAGGGAAGTGGAGACTATGAACGGTAGGTTGAACATGTACGCTGGGAGAATGGATGGCATACAGTGGCGTGTTAACGAGACTTGCGATCGCTTGGGAAATATGGAAAGTACTCTTCAAGCCATTCAGGCCGAGCAAGCACAGCAGTCCGAGTTGCTGAGACAAGTCCTATCTTGCTTCCCACCTCCTCCTGAAGATGATGCTACAGGTCCCAGCTTCACACCACAACCACCACATTGATCAGGGGAGTTTTGTTAATCTCTTATTGCCAATTTGTGTCCATGTTTTAAATTCTACCATTTTAACTTTACATTTTACATTGAGGACAATGTATTGTATAAGTTTGGGGGATGGTAGCATAATTTCAAACAAATATTCGGCATGTAATTATTTACATATTTGGCATGTAATTATTTGCATATTCACACTCCATCGTTAATTTTGACAAGTTTTTGTATGATGCATGCTTGATGAATGAATCTTTATGAACGTTTGTATGCTTGTGTGGGTTTGGTAGCCTTGCCGGCTATGATGTGATTATTGGACATGTATAAGCTAGAAACTGTGGATTTAGTGCAGGATTTAATTTGCTAATACTTGTTGATGCACTGCTTGACACTCTTTTGCACGCCACTCATGTCACATGTTAAGTTATTAATTGGAATTTTAGAATAAATTAGGAGAAATCTAGAATAACCCTCTATAACATTAACCCGTAATATCACTTTAAGATAGTTTGGAGATGATTGAGCCATTGTAAGAAAACATGGGGATAAGTGGGGGCTCCGTGCATGAAATTATAATGTGTGGATTGTTTAAACCCGAAAGGTGAGAAATAGGTGAAAGCTTTAAGTGAGGATGGTTTTAGAAGTCAAATGTCTAGAAAAACAAAGAAGGGGCATCAAGTAAAAACTGGAAAATTATCACTTCTATCAAAAAGCCTTTATGACTCGAGCAAGTAAGTTTGTAAAGGTTCAAAACCTGATGCCCTAAAACCAACTGGTTTGGGAGTTATCGGCCTAAAGCTCATTACATGGGTCATATAGAAAGCAAGAAAAAAAGAGAGTTGATAAAAAGTCATCTTGTCGAGCCTTTATAACTCGAGTGAATAAGACTACAAGGGTTTAAAACCCGGTGCCGTAAAGCCAACTGGTTTGGGAGTCATCGTCTAAAGCTCGTTACATGGGTTATATAGAAAGAAAATGAGAAGATGACACACAAACACACATAAAAAAAAACCCCTCGTTGGACATTTGGTTGATAGAACTATAACCTCAATGCGAAGCAAGTAGCTTAGTTTAATCCTAAAGGTTGAAGCAATCAAAAATAAGGAGAGTCTCTACTTGTTGATATGTGAACTTGTAATGGTAAAATCTATCCAAACTAAGAGAGGGTAAGGATTAGAATTGTTTAAACTCCTAACCTTAGAATACACCCCGGAAAAATTGTGTGAAAAGAATACATTTGGGGATTGTGTATCTCTCGAGTGACGTAAGGATAAATTTGACTACTATGGGTCTGGGATAAACTAATCATAAGCTTGATATGTTGGCATGAGTTCACACACACACGTCGAGTATTGCATTTGATGAGTAAAGGTGGATTCAATTCTCGTACTCTTGATATTGTTTCTATTATTATTACTGATAAGTATATTTTTGCACACTTATTTAGATCACAAACATGACTTAAATACAAGCAAAATGATTGAATTGTGACTTAATCTTATTGAATTCATGCAATGTAGGTGTTTCTATGGAAATAGTGGAATTCAAGAGGAGAGAGCCGAAAAAAGGACTAAAATGAATTAAACTGAAAGTTCGGGGACCAAGTTGCAAATAATTCATAGATGAGACGGGAAATGGAATGAAGATTCAAGAGTGTTAGAAGTCAATCGGATGAGGAAAGGAGTCACGAGGTGAGATAGGGTCGAAGTATTATCAAGTATCAACTTTCAGGCGAAAAAGCTATGCTCGTGATTTTCAGTATCTAATTGAGATCTATTTTTCGCATAGTAAACATCAGAATTTGAGGAAGTCTATTCCTGTCAAAAATGTAGATCTTTGAGTTTTCTTCTCAATACACTTTGAATCACTTCAATTAGAGATTAGACGAGAAAATTATGACTAAAATACTAAAAGCTGTCTGGCGGAAAGAATGTATGCCTATGCGGTCGCATAGTATAAACTCTATGCGATCGCATAGAATCCTCCCGAGAACTTTTTCTCAAATTTTGTTTACTCTATGTGACAACATAGGTTATGCTAACCTATGCGGTCGCATAGGTATAATCTGGGGGCCATTTTGCAGTTTCCTTATACGATTGAAACTCCTTTGGTAACCTAATTTCCACGCGATTTAAATACGAAAGAACGTCCAGATGAAGGGGAGAACGTAATTGGAGGCACAAAAACACAATTTTGGAGGATTTGGAGGGGAAGAACAAGGCAAAAACAAGGCAATCCACTTCAAGATTTAAGATTTCACTTCAAGAATCAATTGGGTGATATTCTTCCTTGGTTTTAATTGTTGTTTTTCTTTATTTCCTATCATGTTAGACTAGATTTTCTTGTGCTAGGAGATCGATGTACCATGTGATTTGAGTTTTATATTTCTAGTTTTGCAATTTGACATTAAAACATATTTCTTTTGTTTTGAATGATTTATATGCATTTATTGTTTCCGCAATTAAGGGCCCGTAATTGTGTGAGTTTGGGTGATTTATTCTTGCATTCGAGAGAATTTGAATAGATTCGACATAATATAAATCATCGTAGGGTCCGATAGGGGATAGAAATATACCGCTATGCCCTACGTGAATCTTTAAGTGTTCATAAAACTACATGCATTTTTACATATGCACTTGTCATAGAAATATAGGCCGGTGGTATGTAGAAATAGGTTTGATACATCTCGAGAGAGAGTATTGGATAGACTTAGGAACATTGATTCGTCAACAATTGAATTATGTTGTCATATTGTGAAACTAGAGTTTAAAGTGATAATTGCATGGGAAATCGTGATCCTAGTGTGTTTAATTTCTATTGATTACAACAAACGCGCGTTCTCAACAATTGATTTCATTTTAGAGTTTTAAATTATTGTTTTGCTTATTAATTTCATTACAATCATAAAAGTTGCATAAGTAGGGTTTTCTTTCCAATTTTAGAGTTTTAATTAGGTCCACATTCATTTTGAGTAATTTGGTTTCGGTTAAGGTCGAATAAGTAAAATTGAACTAACCAATCTCTGTGGTACGATACTCGGACTCATTGAATCCACTTTATTACTTGTTAACGAATCGTACACTTGCGGTAATTTAAATTGAAAGAAAATATTTCGTGAACAAGTTTTTGGCGCCGCTGCCGGGGATTGAGTTTAGTTTAATTTCATTTTTTAGGCACTAATTTGAACTTTAAATTTTTTATTTTATTTTATTTATTTATTTTCGTTTAGGTTATTTTATTTTATTTCTATTATAGTTCTTCAAATTGTTTAAATTTGAGTGCTACTACTGGTTTTCTCGCAGAGTTGCATGCCAAGATCGACTGAAGGAGAATTGTTTTCAACTGATCCTGAGATTGAGCGTACTTTTCATCGACTGCAAAGAGAGACTAGAGAAGCACAGATGCAAATGGCTAATGAACTGGACAATCATATTATCCCAGCCAATGAAAGAGACAATGAACGAAGGAAATGAGATTTTGGGCGACTTCTTGACTCCTCAAGTGATTCAAAGCCAGTCCAGCATTGTGTATCCACCGTTTGGGTAGCCAAATTTCCAATTGAAGACAAATGTGATACAGCTATTTCAAAATGGACATCAGTTCTATGGCAAAGCCGAGGAGAATCCACATACACACATATCTCGATTTTTAGATATGTATCAACATTTCAAATATCAAGGAATCTCGGACGATGCTATTAGGCTAAGGCTTTTTCCACACACCTTGCAGGACAAGGCACTTGAATGGTTGGATTCACTTCCTATTGCAAGCATCACTACTTGGAACGAGTTGGCTCATAAATTCTGCACGAAGTTCTTCTCACCAGCCAAGATACCGAAACTAAGACATGAGATATCGATATTCAGTCAAGGGGAGTTTGAATCATTTGACGAAGCCTGGAATAGATTCAAAAAATGCTCCGAAAGTGCCCTCAACATGGGTTTGACAAAAAGACCCAAATCCGATTCTTCTATATAGGGTTACTCCCGCACTTCAAAAGCATGGTGGACTCATCATCAGATGGTTCAATTTCCACACGAACAATCGATGGAGCACTGGAATTGTTTGAAAGAATGGCTACCACTTCAGCTATGTGGTCCTCTGAGCAGGTGATTCAGAAGAAGCCTTTGGGTGTCTATGAGGTAGGTGCATATTCAGCCATATCTGCGAAGATTGACTAGTTGTTTCACAAGGTAGAAAGCATATCACAAACAACACAAAATAAGAAGATTAGCTGTGAAGACTGTGGAGCTGAGCATAAAACATCAGAGTGTCCAATTTTAATGCAAGGAGTTGAACAGAGAGATTTTGTGCAATGGGGTCAACGCCAACAAAATAACCCACATTCGAAAACCTTCAATCAAGGCTGGAGAAAACACCCAAACTTCTCGTGGAGTAATCAGAATCAAAACATACCACAAGGTTAATATCAGCAGCAGGACAAAAAGCCACCATTGGAAGAGATGTTTGAGAAGTTCATGGTAACAACCAATCAGTATAAGGAAGCCAACAACCAGTTTATGCATAGGACAAAAGCAACTCTTCAAGAGCAAAGTGCAGCGATCAAGAATTTGGAGACACAAATGGGACAGATGGCAATCTCTATGATGGGTAGAGCACCAGGAAATCTACCCAGCAATACTGAAATCAATCCCAAAGAGCAAGCTAAGGCTATTACAACTCGAAGTGGAGGGCAATTACCGGAAATCCATGTCAAGAGACTAGGTGTGACTGTAGAGACATCCTTCCCTGTTGAAGATAAGACTGCTGTAAAGAAATCAACTCCAGGGGAAAATTCAGAAAAATCACAGGATAAGGCCAAGGTTATAGTCAACCCATATGAGCCTCCAATTCCCTTTCCACAGTGGTTGAAGAAGCATAAAATGGAGCAGCAGTACAAGAAATTTCTAGAAGTCATCAAAAAGCTCCATATCAACATCCCACTAGCCGATGCACTATTACAAATGCCCAGCTATGCAAAATTTCTAAAAGACATATTATCAAATAAACGCAAGTTGGAGGATCATGAAACAGTAATGCTAACCGAAGAGTGCAGCGCAAGAATTTAGAAAAAGCTTCCACCAAAATTGAAAGATCCAGGGAGTTTCACTGTCCCGTGCACAATTGGTGATTTTTATTTTAATAAAGCATTGTGTGATCTTGGTGCGAGTATTAATCTTATGCCTTTATCTATTTTCAAGAAACTAGGATTGGGAGAGCCTAAAGCAACTACAGTAACTCTACAGTTGGCTGATCGATCACTTACACATCCACGAGGGATTATCGAAGATGTATTGGTCAAAGTGGATAAACTTATATTCCCAGCAGACTTCTTAATCATGGACATGGAAGAAGATAAGGACGTGCCTATCATATTGGGACGACCATTTTTAGCTACTGCAAGAGTGCTCATAGACGTACAACAAGGACAATTGACATTGAGGCTGGGTGAGGAGAAAGTCTCTTTCAATGTTTTCAAGGCAATGAAATATCCCACCGAGCCAGACACCTGTTGCCAGATTTGGGTGATTGACATAGGAATCCCCTACAATTTTGAGTTGAAGAAATCGCCAGACATTCAAGAGGTCAGTATGATGCACCCTCAATCCACTCTCACTGACTCAAAGGAGATCGAGATATGCATTTTGGAGTCTCAAACAGATGATGAGGAAAAGTCACACCCCTTGGAAAAGGATAGGGTTGAAGTACGAAGGATAAATGCAATGCAGAACAAGACCATATTGAGCAAACTATAGAAGACCTCCCGAGCTATATTCAAAGTCCCGTAACACACCTATGCTAAAAGTCGAGCTATCGACTATAAAATAGCGTTGGTTGGGAGGCAACCCAACATTTCTACCCTTTCATTTACTTCATTTTGCAATAGTTTAGGAATTTTTCATTTTTCTTTGCATTACCAATAGTTTTAGGTCATTGATCATACATCCTATCACATGGAGTCGAGGCATGGTCCACACGAGTCCCAATGCATTGAGCACGAGTCATAAGGTTGAAGTCCTATTTTAGTAAGTCACAGGTCAAATTGAACAAAATGCATATCTAGAGCTAAGTTTCGTTGGTGATTCACATTTTTTGTGATATGAACCGTATGTTGAGATATAAATTATGCATTCTGCACACCAACAATATACACATGCACCTTATAGCAAGTTTGGGGAATTTGTGCACTACGTAGATTATTTCTTGCCTTAGCTGCATTTGTTTACATCAGGTGGACTAATATACATACTTTGTACTTTTGCAGATGCTGCCAAAAAAAAAATAGCACAGCTCCACCACCAAGAGATAATGTAGCAAGACTCAGTTTTCCATCACCATCTCCATACAGATCAGGGAAGTATTGTTTACCCCTTTTGATATTTATCTTTTGAAATTGTCCTTAAAATTATGTCTTTAACCTTTCGTTAATCTTACATTGAGGACAATGTATTAACTAAGTTTGAGGGGTGACATAATTTTAAATCTTTCTATGTGTTCATCATTATCTGTGTTCCATTATTGCATAATGTGTGCTTGATGTGTGTAAGAAAAAAATTGCAATTTTTTCAGTTTGTTTTAATTCCTTTCTTGCATGCTTGTGTGAGCTTGATAACCTTGCTAGCTATGATATTATTATTGGACTGGTATAATTTACAAACTGTGGACATAGTGCTAAATAAATTGGCCAATACTTGTTGATGTAATACTTGACATTCTTTATGCACGCCATTCATGCTTTACATGTTAGGTTAGTGATTGGGGTTTTGAGCATAAAGTAGGAAAAGAATGATAACCCTCTATTAAATTAACCCGTAAACCACCTTAATACAGTTTGGTGATAATTGAGCTATTATAGGGGAGCATTGAGATAAGCGGGGCCTCTGTGCATGAATTTTATTGTGTGGATTGCCTAGATCAGTGGGATGAAGAGTAGGTGAAAATTTTAAATTGGGGGTTGGTTTTGGAAACTAAATGTCCAGAAAAACAACAAAGGGCATAAAATTAATATGCGAGAATAAAACACTTCTTTTCATGCCTTTATGACTCGAGCAAGTAAGCCTATAAGGATATTTCAAAATCTGGTGCCCTAAGGTCAACTGGTCTGGGAGTCACCGGTCTAAAGCTCGATACATGGGTCATAAAGAAAGCAAGAGGGAAAGAGGTTAATAAAAAGTCATCTGATCGAGCCTTTATAACTCGAGTGAATAAGCCTGTAATGGTTTTTACCCTAAAGCCAACTGGTTTGGGAGTCACCGGCCTAAAGCTCATTACATGGGTTATATAGAAAGCAAATGAGAAGATGATGAGAAAAAAAAAAGAATTTCAGAAAATCAGAGAAAAGTGAGAAAAACAAAAGAGAGACAAAAACATGAAGAAAAGCCCTTTGGACATTTGGTGGAAGAAACTATACCTTTGAGGTAAGGCAAGTAGCCTAGTTTAATCTTGAGTGTCAAAGCAATCAAAACTTAGGAGAGCTTTCACTGGTTGACATGTAAACTTGTGATAGTGAGATTGATCAAAACTACGAGAGGGTGAGAAATACAGCTCTATGAAAACTCCAAATTTTAGAAACACAACCCCGGGATAATTGAGTAAAAAGAATAAGTTTGGGGGTTGTGTATCTCTCGAGCGAGTAAGGATACATTTGACCACTTAGGGTCGGGACTCAAACTCATCATGAATTTGATATGTTGGCATGAATTCACACACACACACACACACACGTCAAGTATGCATTTAACAGGTAAAGGTTGATGTCATTTTACACTGATAAATTTTCATAAAATCAATTACTTAGTCCAATCCTGAGCCAAGGCAAGGTGTTAAGCCATGTTTGTTCAGAATTAAGTCACTATCTTGTTTGAGGACAAACAATAGTTCAAGTTTGGGGGGTTTGATAAGTGTATTTTTGCACACTTATTTAGATCACAAACATGACTTAAATACAAGCAAAATGATTGAATTGTGACTTAATCTTATTGAATTCATGCAATGTAGGTGTTTCTATGGAAATAATGGAATTCAAGAGAAGAGAGCCGAAAAAGGACTAAAATGAAATAAACTGAAAGTTCGGGGACCAAGTTGCAAATAATTCATAGATGAGACGGGAAATGGAATGAAGATTCAAGAGTGTTAGAAGTCAATCGGATGAGGAAAGGAGTCACGAGGTGAGATAGGGTCGAAATATTATCAAGTATCAACTTTCAGGCGAAAAAGCTATGCTCGTGATTTTTAGTATCTACTTGAGATCTATTTTTCACATAGTAAAATTCAGAATTTGAGGAAGTCTATTCATATCAAAAATGTAGATCTTTGAGTTTTCTTCTCAATGCACTTTGAATATCTTCAATTGGAGATCAGACGAGAAAGTTATGACCAAACTACTAAAAGCTATCTGGCGGAAAGAATGTATGCCTATGCGGTCGCATAGTATAAACTCTATGCGGTCGCATAGAATCCTCCCAAGAACTTTTTCTCAAATTTTGTTTACTCTATGCGACCGCATAGGTTGCTAACCTATGCGGACGCATAGGTATAATCTGGGGGCCGTTTTGCAGTTTCCTTATACGATTGAAACTCCTTTGGTAACCTAATTTCCACGTGATTTAAATACGAAAGAACGTCCAGATGAAGGGGAGAACGTAATTGGAGGCACAAAAACACAATTTTGGAGGATTTGGAGGGGAAGAACAAGGCAAAAACAAGGCAATCCACTTCAAGATTTAAGATTTCACTTCAAGAATCAATTGGGTGATATTCTTCCTTGGTTTTAATTGTTGTTTTTCTTTATTTCCTATCATGTTAGACTAGATTTTCTTGTGCTAGGAGATCGATGTACCATGTGATTTGAGTTTTATATTTCTAGTTTTGCAATTTGACATTAAAACATATTTCTTTTGTTTTGAATGATTTATATGCATTTATTGTTTCCGCAATTAAGGGCCCGTAATTGTGTGAGTTTGGGTGATTTATTCTTGCATTCGAGAGAATTTGAATAGATTCGACATAATATAAATCATCGTAGGGTCCGATAGGGGATAGAAATATACCGCTATGCCCTACGTGAATCTTTACGTGTTCATAAAACTACATGCATTTTTACATATGCACTTGTCATAGAAATATAGGCCAGTGGTATGTAGAAATAGGTTTGATACATCTCGAGAGAGAGTATTGGATAGACTTAGGAACATTGATTCGTCAACAATTGAATTATGTTGTCATATTGTGAAACTAGAGTTTAAAGTGATAATTGCATGGGAAATCGTGATCCTAGTGTGTTTAATTTCTATTGATTACAACAAACGCGCGTTCTCAACAATTGATTTCATTTTAGAGTTTTAAATTATTGTTTTGCTTATTAATTTCATTACAATCATAAAAGTTGCATAAGTAGGGTTTTCTTTCCAATTTTAGAGTTTTAATTAGGTCCACATTCATTTTGAGTAATTTGGTTTCGGTTAAGGTCAAATAAGTAAAATTGAACTAACCAATCTCTGTGAGACGATACTCGGACTCATTGAATCCACTTTATTACTTGTTAACGAACCGTACACTTGCAGTAATTTAAATCGAAAGAAAATATTTTGTGAACAATTACTAAGTCCAATCCTGAGGCACGACAAGCTATTAAGCCATGTTTGTTTAGCATTAAGTCACTACATTGTTTGAGGACAAACAATAGTTTAAGTTTGGGGGACTTGATAAGTGTGTTTTTACACACTTATTTAGCTCACAAACATGACTTAAACATGGACAAAGTAGTTGAATTATGACTTAATCTTGTTAAATTCATGCTACGTAGGTGTTTCTATGGAAAAGATGGAATTCAGAAGAAAAGAGCCGAAAAAGGACCAAAACGGAACAAAGCGATAGTTCGAGGACCAAGTTGCAAATAATCCATAGATGAGACGGGAAATGGAATGAAGATTCAAGAGTGTTAAAGTTCAATTGGATGAGGAAAGGAGTCAAGAGGTGAAATATGGTCGAAGTATTATCAAGTATCAAATTTTAGACGAAAAAGTTATGCTCGTGATTTTGAGTCTCTACTTGAGATCCATTTTTGGCATAGTAAACATCAGAATTTGAGGAAGCCTATTTCCATTAAAAGTGTATATCTTTGATTTTTCTTCCCAATTCACTTTGAATCACTTCAATCAGAGATTGGGAGAGAAAGTTATGACCAAAATACTAAAAGTTGTCCGGAGGAAAAATTTTATAACCATGCGGCCGCATGGTTATAATTCCTTGCGGCCGCACAGGGTATAGCAGGGATCCAAATGAGCTGAAAAATTGAACCATGAAACCGCGCAACCGCATGGCTTTAAGTGCGATAAAAAATTCTGAAATCCCGTTTTTAATTGAAACTCTTTCGGGGCTCCATGGGGAGATGATATAAATGCCAAAATTCATCAGAAATAGGGTAGAACGTCCAGGGAGAAGAAGAATACAACTTTTGGAGGCAAGGAACATGAACTTGAAGCGGATTTCACAAGGATTCAAAGAGGTTTTCAAGGTTTTATTCAAGATTTCAGATTTCAAGAACTTTCATACGGGTGTTCTTCCTTCTATTCATTAATTTCATTTCGTTTTCTGTAATTATGAATCTTCTAGGCTAGGGTTTTAATGACTAGGTGATCGATGAACCGTTGTTTGTTATTTTAATTCTATATTTCATGGACTTGATATAAAGATTCGTTGGATAATTTGATTGATTTACATGCATTAATTTTCTTCCGCAATTAGTGGCCAATGATTGTGTGAGTATTGATGACTTATTTCTTACATTCGAGAGAAGTAGAATAGGTTCGATAAGGTGTAAATTAACATAGGGTCCGATAGGGGATAGAGATATACCCTATGCTTTATGTAATTCTTAAATTGTTCACAAAATTACATGCATTCTTGTATGTTTGCATCATCCATAGAGATATAGGCTGGTGGTGTGCAAGAATAGGTCTAATATATATCGAGAGAGTATATTGGATAGAATAGGAACATTGAATTGGCAAATTTTCATCGAATCATTAATTTTATGAAATTAGGGTTTTTATAACTTCAATTGGGGATTCGTGATCCTAGTGACTTTAGTTTGATTCATTTTAATAAATTAGCTTTTAAACTTGCTTAATTTCATTTACTTGAGTGTTTAAGTCATTTAATTAGAGAAATTTTGAAATTAGGGTTTTCAATTGAGAAATTAGGGTTTTTAATTGAAATTAGGGCTTTTTGTACTTAGATCACATTTTCACTTAATTAGATTCGGTTAAGGCTAGATTAAATAGAATTGAACTACTCAATCTCTGAGGGACGATATTCGGACTTTTAAAAATCCACTTTATTACTTGTTACGAACGGTACACTTGCGGTAGTTTTAAATCGAAAGAATTATTTTGTGAACATACATCATAGTGTATAAGTAGCAAGGTTCTTACCGATTGAACTTTGTTATTTGTTCACTGAGTTTTGACACGTTGTTTGACTCTTGCATGTTGTCAAGGGTCAATTGGATTGAAAAATTGTTTAAAATTTAAACTGTCCAATAGGGTAATGTCACATGGCAAAGTGTAAACTAAAGTATGAACACCATAGAGTACATGTAGCAAGGTTCTTACCGATTGAACTTTACAATTTGAACACTGATTCTTGACACGTTGTCTGACACTTGCATTCTTGTCGACTATTAATTGGATGCGAAAAATGTTTGAAATTTAAATTGTCCAATAGAGTAATGTCACGTGGCAAACTGCAAACAAAAGTGTACGCCATAGTGTACATGTAGCAAGGTTCTTACCGATTGAACTTTGATATTTGTACATTGATTTTTGACACGTTGTTTAACACTTGTATTGTTGTCAAGTGTCAACTAGATAGGAAAACTATTTGAAATTTAAACTATCCAACAAGGTAATGACACATGGCAAAGTGTAAACTAAAGTGTATACCACAGTGTACATGTTGTAAGGTTCTTACCGATTGAACTTTGCTATTTGTACACTAATTTTTGACACGTTGTTTGACACTTGCATTGTTGTCAAGTGTCAAATGGATGCGAAAACAATTTGAAATTTAAACAGTCAAACGGGGTAATGTCACGTAGCAAAGTGTAAACTAAGGTGTGCACCTAGTGCACTTGTAGCAAGATTCTTACCGATTGAACTTTGCTATTTGTACACTAATTTTATATACGTTGTTTGACACTTGCATCCTTGTCAAGTGTTAATTAAATGAGAAAACTGTTTGAAATTTGAACTGTCCATCAGGGTAATGTCAAGTAGTAAAGTGTAAAGTAAAGTGTACTCCATAATGTACGTGTCGTAAGGTTCTTATCGATCCAACTTTACTATTTGTATACTAATTTGTGACACATTTTTTGACACTTGCATTGTAGTCAAGTGTCAATTGGATGCGAAAACTATTTCAAATTTAAACTATCAAATGGGGTAAAGTCACGCGGCAAAGTTTAAACTAAAGTGTACACCATAGCGTACATGTAGCAAGGTTTTTACTGATTGAACTTTGCTATTTGTACACTAATTTTTGACATGTTGTTTGACACTTGCGTTGTTGTCAAGCATCTATTGGATGGGAAAACAGTCTAAAATTTAAACTGTCCAATAGGGTAACGTCACGTGACAAAGGGTAAACTAAAGTGTACACCATAGTGTACATGTCGCAAGGTTCTTATCGATTGAACTTTGCTATTTGTACACTGATTTTTGACTCATTTTTTGACACTTGCATTGTTATCAAGTGTCGATTGGATGGGAAAACTATTTGAAATTAAAACTATCCTACAGAGTAATGTCACGTGGCAAAGTGTAAACTAAAGTGTGCACCATAGTGTATATGTAGCAAGGTTCTTATCAATTGAACTTTGCTATTTGTACACTGATTTTTGACATATTGCTTCACACTTGCATTGTCGTCCAGTGTCAATTGGATGGGAAAATAGTTTAAAATTTAAACCGTCCAACAGGGTAAGGTCACGTGGCAAAGTTAAAACTAAAGTGTACACCATAGTGTACACGTAGCAAGGTTCTTACCGATTGAACTTAGCTATTTGTACACTGATTTTTGACATGTAGTTTGACATCTGCTTTGTTGTCAAGTGCTAGTTGGTTGGGAAAACTGTCTAAAATTTAAACTGTCCAATAGGATAATGTCATGTAAGAAAGTGTAAACTAAAGTGTACACCACAGTGTACATGTAGCAAGGTTTTTACCGATTGAACTTTGCTATTTGTACACTTATTTTTGACACGTTGTTTGACACTTGCATTATTGTTAAGTGTCAATTGGATGGTCCAATAGGGTAATGTCACATGACAAAGTGTAAATTAAAGTGTACACCATGGTTTACATGTTGTATGGTTCTTATCGATTGAACTTTACTATTTGTACACTGATTTTTGACCCGTTGTTTGACACTTGGATTGTTGTGAAGTGTCAATTGGATGGGAAAATTGTTTGAAATTTAAACTGTCCAATAGGAAAATGTCATGTGGCAAAGGGTAAACTAAAGTATACACCATAGTGTATATGTAGAAAGGTTCTTACCGATTTAACTTTGCTAATTGTACACTGATTTTTGGCACGTTGTTTGACACTTGTATTGTTGTTAAGTGTCAATTGGATGGGAAAATTGTTTGAATTTTAAACTGCCCAACAGGGTAATATCACGTGGCAAAGGGTAAATTAAAGTGTACACCATAGTGTACATGTTGCAAGGTTCTTACCGATTGAACTTCGCAATTTGTTCACTGATTTTTTACACGTTGTTTTACACTTACATTGTTGTCAAGTGTCAATAGGATGGGAAAACTTTTTGAAATTTAAACTATCCTATAGTGTAATGTCACATGGCAAAGTGTAAACTAAAGTGTACACCATAGTGTATATGTAGCAAGGTTCTTACCGATTGAACTTTACTATTTGTCTACTGATTTTTGACATGTTGCTTGACACTTGTATTGTTGTCCAGTGTCAATTGGATGGGAAAACTATTTAAAATTTAAACCGTCCAATAGGGTAAGGTCATGTGGCAAAGTTAAAACTAAAGTGTACACGTAGCAAGGTTCTTACCGATTGACCTTTACTATTTGTACACCGATTTTTGACACATAGTTTGACACCTACTTTGTTGTCAAGTGCTAGTTGGTTGGGAAAACTGTCTAAAATTTAAACTGTCCAATAAGGTAATGTCATGTCATAAAGTGTAAACTAAAGTGTACGCCATAGTGTACATGTGGCAAGGTTTTTACCGATTGAACTTTGCTATTTGAACACTGATTTTTGACACGTTGTTTGACACTTGCATTGTTGTCAAGTGTCAATTGGATGGTCCAATAGGGTAACGTCACGTGAGAACGTGTAAATTAAAGTGTACACCATAGTTTACATGTCAAAAGGTTCTTATCGATTGAACTTTACTATTTGTACACTGATTTTTGACCCGTTGTTTGACACTTGCGTTGTTGTCAAGTGACAACTGGATGGGAACATTGTTTGAAATTTAAACTGTCCAATAGGGAAATGTCATGTGGCAAAGGGTAAACTAAAGTATACACCATAGTGTATATGTAGAAAGGTTCTTACCGATTTAACTTTGCTAATTGTACACTAATTTTTGACACGTTGTTTGACACTTGTATTGTTGTTAAGTGTCAATTGGATGGAAAAACTGTTTGAATTTTAAACTGCCCAACAGGGTAATGTCACGTGGTAAAGGGTAAACTAAAGTGTACACCATAGTGTATATGTAGCAAGGTTCTTACCGATTGAACTTCGTAATTTGTTCACTGATTTTTTACACGTTCTTTTACACTTACATTGTTGTCAAGTGTTAATTGGATGGGAAAAATTTTTGAAATTTAAAATATCTTATAGTGTAATGTCACATGGCAAAGTGTAAACTAAAGTGTACACCATAGCGTATATGTAGCAAGGTTCTTACCGATTGAACTTTACTGTTTGTCTACTGATTTTTGACACGTTATTTGACATTTGCAATATTGTCCAGTGTCAAATGGATGGGAAAACTATTTAAAATTTAAACTGTCCAGTAGGGTAAGGTCACATGGCAAAGTTAAAACTAAAGTGTGCACCATAGTGCACGTGTAGCAAGGTTACTACCAACTGAACTTTGCTATTTGTACACTGATTTTTGACACGTTGTTTGACACTTGCATTGTTGCCAAGTGTCAATTGGATGTGAAAGCTATCTAAAATTTAAACTGTCCAATAGGGCAATGTCATGTGACAAAGTGTAAACTAAAGTGTACACCATAGTGTATATGTCGCAAGGTTCTTATCGATTGAACATTGCTGTTTGCACACTGATTTTGGACTCGTTGTTTTGACACTTGCATTGTTGTCAAGTGTTAATTGGATGAAAAAATTATTTGAAATTTAAACTGTAGTTTTGACCCGTTGTTTGACACTTGCATTGTTGCCAAGTGTCAATTGGATGGGCGATTGAACATTGCTGTTTGCACACTGATTTTGGACTCGTTGTTTTGACACTTGCATTGTTGCCAAGTGTCAATTGGATGGGCGATTGAACATTGCTGTTTGCACACTGATTTTGGACTCGTTGTTTTGACACTTGCATTGTTGCCAAGTGTCAATTGGATGGGCGATTGAACATTGCTGTTTGCACACTGATTTTGGACTCGTTGTTTTGACACTTGCATTGTTGCCAAGTGTCAATTGGATGGGCGATTGAACATTGCTGTTTGCACACTGATTTTGGACTCGTTGTTTTGACACTTGCATTGTTGCCAAGTGTCAATTGGATGGGCGATTGAACATTGCTGTTTGCACACTGATTTTGGACTCGTTGTTTTGACACTTGCATTGTTGCCAAGTGTCAATTGGATGGGCGATTGAACATTGCTGTTTGCACACTGATTTTGGACTCGTTGTTTTGACACTTGCATTGTTGCCAAGTGTCAATTGGATGGGCGATTGAACATTGCTGTTTGCACACTGATTTTGGACTCGTTGTTTTGACACTTGCATTGTTGTCAAGTGTTAATTGGATGAAAAAATTATTTGAAATTTAAACTGTAGAACCCCAAATAATTCTAGACACCTTAGTGGCACTAAGACATTAATATTGGATGACTAAAGTATACTTCAGATTCTTAGTCTCATTTGAAACCCATTTTCGACACAAGAAACATTTGATTTGAAAAATGGTATTTAAATAAAAGTTATAGCTCTTTGAGTTAGCTTTCCAACGTTCTTTCAAATCACCTCAATCGGATATCGGGAGAAAAGTTATGATAGAAACACTGAAAGCTATGCAGTGTCAACCGGACTACAACCGGTCGACCGATACTGCCTGAAATGAAAATTCTCGTTTTCTCTAGAATTTAACTATTTACTTTCAACAATTATTTTCTCAAAGGGCCACCCACATTTTTGGCAATAGCTTTCACATGGCAAAGTGTAAACTATCTTATAGTGTAATGTCACATGGCAAAGTGTAAACTAAAGTGTACACCATAGCGTATATGTAGCAAGGTTCTTACCGATTGAACTTTACTGTTTGTCTACTGATTTTTGACACGTTATTTGACATTTGCAATATTGTCCAGTGTCAAATGGATGGGAAAACTATTTAAAATTTAAACTGTCCAGTAGGGTAAGGTCACATGGCAAAGTTAAAACTAAAGTGTGCACCATAGTGCACGTGTAGCAAGGTTACTACCAACTGAACTTTGCTATTTGTACACTGATTTTTGACACGTTGTTTGACACTTGCATTGTTGCCAAGTGTCAATTGGATGTGAAAGCTATCTAAAATTTAAACTGTCCAATAGGGCAATGTCATGTGACAAAGTGTAAACTAAAGTGTACACCATAGTGTACATGTCGCAAGGTTCTTATCGATTGAACATTGCTGTTTGCACACTGATTTTGGACCCGTTGTTTTGACACTTGCATTGTTGTCAAGTGTTAATTGGATGAAAAAATTATTTGAAATTTAAACTGTAGAACCCCAAATAATTCTAGACACCTTAGTGGCACTAAGACATTAATATTGGATGACTAAAGTATACTTCAGATTCTTAGTCTCATTTGAAACCCATTTTCGACACAAGAAACATTTGATTTGAAAAATGGTATTTAAATAAAAGTTATAGCTCTTTGAGTTAGCTTTCCAACGTTCTTTCAAATCACCTCAATCGGATATCGGGAGAAAAGTTATGATAGAAACACTGAAAGCTATGCAGTGTCAACCGGACTACAACCGGTCGACCGATACTGCCTGAAATGAAAATTCTCGTTTTCTCTAGAATTTAAATATTTATTTTCAACAATTATTTTCTCAAAGGGCCACCCACGTTTTTGGCAATAAAAATCCCACTAAATTGAAGCATTTAACCTCAAACTTAAATGGCACCCACGTTTTCTCTCTTAAATGAAATTTGACACTTCATTTGCTTTAAGTTTTCAATCCATGTTTTCAAAGTTTCAAAAGCATCAATCAAGGTAGCTAGAGGTGTAATGTGTTTAATCGTGTTAAGTTATAAGTTTCGATTCATGTTAATGTTATATGTCAAATGGTACTCCGGTACGGCATACCCCTCTATGTTGAAGAAATGTTCGTATGCCAAATGGTGCCCTCGGGTACGGGATACCTCTTCTTTAAAGTTTTGAATAACAAATGGTACTCCGGTACGACATACCCCTCTATGTTTGACACTTGCATTGTTGTCATGTGTCAATCGGGTTGGAAAACTGTTTGAAATTTAAATTATCCAATAGGGTAATATCACGTGGTAAAGGGTAAACTTAAGTGTACACCATAGTGTTTATGTAGCAAGGTTCTTACCGATTGAACTTCGCAATTTGTTCACTAATTTTTTACACGTTGTTTTACACTTGCATTGTTGTCAAGTGTCAATTGGATGGGAAAACTATTTGAAATTTGAACTATCCTACAGGTAATGTCACTTGGCAAAGTGTAAACTAAAGTGTACACCATAGTGTACACGTAGCAAGGTTCTTACCGATTGGACTTTGCTATTTGTACACTAATTTTTGACACGTTGCTTGACACTTGCATTGTTGTCCACTATCAATTGGATGGGAAAACTATTTAAAATTTAAACTGTCCAACAGGGTGAGGTCACGTGGCAAAGTTAAAACTAAAGTGTACACCATAGTGTACACGTAGCAAGGTTCTTACCGATTGAATTTTGCTATTTGTACACTGATTTTTGACACGTAGTTTGACACCTGCTTTGTTGTCAAGTGCTAGTTGGTTGGGAAAATTGCCCAAAATTTAAACTGTCCAATAGGGTAATGTCATGTAACAAAGTGTAAACTAAAGTGTACACCATAGTGTACATGTAGCAAAGTTTTTACCGATTGATCTTTGCTATTTGTACACTGATTTTTGACACGTTGTTTGACACTTGCATTGTTTGTCAAGTGTCAATTGGATGGTCCAATAGGGTAATGTCACGTGACAAAGTGTAAATTAAAGTGTACACCATAGTTTACATGTCGCAAGGTTCTTATCGATTGAACTTTACTATTTGTACACTGATTTTTGACCAGTTGTTTGACACTTGCATTGTCGTCAGGTGTCAATTGGATGGGAAAATTGTTTGAAATTTAAACTGTCCAATAGGGAAATGTCACGTGGCAAAGAGTAAACTAAAGTGTACACCATAGTGTATATGTAGCAAGGTTCTTACCAATAGAACTTCGTAATTTGTTCACTGATTTTTTACACATTGTTTTACACTTACATTGTGTTCAAGTGTTAATTGGATGGGAAAACTATTTGAAATTTAAACTGTCCATCAGGGTAATGTCACGTGGTAAAGTGTAAACTAAAGTGTACACCATAGTGTACGTGTCGCAAGGTTCTTAACGATTGAACTTTGCTATTTGTACACTAATTTTTGACATATTCGACACTTGCATTGTTGTCAAGTGTCAATTGGATGGGAAAAACTGTTTTAAATTTAAACTGTCCAACAGCATAATGTCATGTGGCAAAGTGTAAACTAAAGTGTACACCATAGTGTATATGTAGCAAGGTTCTTACCGATTGAACTTTACAATTTATATACTAATTTTTGTCACGTTGTTTGACACTTGCATTGTTCTCAAGTGTCAATTGGATGAGATAACTATTTGAAATTTTAACTGTCTAGCAGGGTAAGGTCATGTGGTAATGTTAAAACTAAAGTGTACACCATAATGTACATTTAGCAAGGTTCTTGCCGATTGAACTTTACTATTTGTACACTGATTTTTGACACTTGTATTGTTGTCAAGTGTCAATTGGATGGGAAAATTGTCTAAAATTTAAACTGTCCAACAGGGTAATGTCACGTGACAAAGTGTAAACTAAGGTGTAAACCATAGTGTACATGTCGCAAGGTTCTTGTCGAATGAACTTTACTATTTGTACACTGATTTTTGACCCGATGTTTGACACTTGCATTATTGTCAAGTGTCAATTGGATGAGAAAATTGTTTCAAATTTAAACTGTCCAACTGGGAAATGTCATGTGGCAAAGGGTAAACTCAAGTATACACCATAGTGTATATGTAGCAAGGTTCTTTCCGATTGAACTTTGCTTTTTGTGCATCAATTTTTGGCACGTTGTTTGACACTTCCATTGTTGTCAAGGTTCAATTGGATGGGAAAACTGTTTGAAATTTAAATTGTCCAACAGGGTAAGGTCACGTGGCAAAGTGTAAACTAAAGTATATACCATAGTGTACATGTAGCAAGGTTCTTACCGATTGACCTATGCTATTTGTACACAAATTTTTGACACATTGTTTGAAACTTGCACTGTTGTCAGGTGTGAATTAGTTGGGAAAACTGTTTGAAATTTAAGCTGTCCAATAGGGTAATGTCACATGGAAAAGTGTACACTATAGTGTGCACCATAGTGTACATGTAGCAAGGTTCTTACCGATTAAACTTTACTATTTGCGCTCTGAATTTTGACAAGTTGTTTGACACTTTCACTGTTGTTAAGTGTCAATTGGATTGGAAAACTGTTTGAAATTTAAACTGTCCATCTGGGTAAAGTCACCTAGTAAAGTGTTAACTAAAGTGTACACCATAGTGTACATGTAGCAAGGTTCTTACCAATTGAACTTTGCTAATTGTACACTAACTTTTGACACGTTGTTTGACACCTGTATTATTGTCAAGGGCTAATTGGATGCAAAAAACTATTTCAAATTTAAACTGTCAAACGGGGTAATGTCATATAGCAAAGTGTAAACTAAAGTGTGCACCGTAGTGTACATGTCACAAGGTTCTTATCGATTAAACTTTGCTATTTGTACACTGATTTTTGAAAAGTTGTTTGAGATTTGCATTGTTGTCAAAAGTCAATTGGATTGGAAAATTGTTCGAAATTTAAACGGTCCAATAGGGTAATATCACGTGGCAAAGTGTAAACTAAAATGTGCACCATACTGTACATGAAGCATGGTTCTTACTGACTAAACTTTACTATTTGTACACTGATTTTTAACTGTTACATTGTTGTTAAGTGTAATTGGATGTGAAAACTGTTTGAAATTTAAACTGTCAAACAGGGTAATATCACGTAGCAAAGTGTAAACTAAAGTGTGCACCATAGTGCACGTGTGGCAAGGTTCTTACCAATTGAACTTTGCTATTTGTACACTGATTTTTGACACGTTGTTTGACACTTGCATTGTTGCCAACCGTTAATTGGATAGGAAAACTGTTTGAAATTTAAACTGTCCATTAGGGTAATGTCATGTGGTAAAGGGTAAACATAAGTGTACATCATAGTGTACGTGTCGCAAGGTTCTGATCGATTGAAATTTAATATTTGAACACTGATTTTTGGCACGTTGTTTGACACTTGCATTGTTGTCAAGTGTCAATTGGATGGGAAAATTACTTGAAATTTAAACTGTCCCACAGGGTAATGTCACGTGGCAAAGGGTAAATTAAAGTGTACACCATAGTGTATATGTAGAGAGGTTCTTACCGATAGAACTTTGCAATTTCTTCATTGATTTTTGACACGTTGTTTGACACTTGCATTGTCGTCAAGGGTCAACTGGATGGAAAACTGTTTGAAATTTAAACTATTGTACAGGGTAATGTCATGTGGCAAACTGTAACCTAAAGTGTATACCATAGTGTGTATGTGGCAATGTTCTTACCGATTGAACTTTGCTATTTGTACACTGATTTTTGACACATTGTTTGACACTTGCATTGTTATCATGTGTCAATTGGATGGGAAAAGTGTTTAAAATTTAAACAGTCTAACAGGGTAAGTTCACGTGGCAAAGTCTAAACTAAAATCTACACCTTAGTGTACATGTAACAAGATTCTTACCGATTGAACTTTTTGCTATTTGTACACTGATTTTTGACACGTTGTTTGACACTTGCATTGTTGTCAAATGTCAATTAGGTGGAAAAACTGTTTGAAATTTAAACTGTCCTGTAGGGTAATGTCACGTGACAAAGTGTAAGCTAAAGTGTACACCATAGTGTACATGTCGCAAGGTTTCTATCGATTGAACTTTGCTATTTGTACACTGATTTTTGACACATTGTTTGACACTTGTACTATTGTCAAGTGTCAATTGGATGGGAAAACTATTTGACATTTAAACTGTCCAACAAGGTAATATCACATGGCAAAGTGTAAACTAAAGTGTACACCGTAGTGTATATGTAGCAACGTTCTTACCGATTGAACTTTGCTATTTGCGCACTGAGTTTTAACATGTTGTTTAACACTTGCATTGTTGTCAAGTGTCAACTTGATTGGAAAACTGTTTGAAATTTAAACTGTCTAATAGGGTAATGTCAAGTGGCAAAGTGTAAACTAAAGTGTACACCATAGTGTATATATAGCAGGGTTCTTACAGATTGAACTTTGCTATTTGTGCACTAATTTTTGACATGTTTTACACTTCCATTATTGTAAGTGTCAATTGGATTGAAAAACTATTTGAAATTTAAACCGTCCATCAGGGTAATGTCACGTGGCAAAATGTAAACTAAAGTGTACACCGTAGTTTACATGCAGCAAGGTCCTTACCAATTGAACTTTGCTATTTGTACACTGATTTTTGACACGTTGTTTGACACTTGCAATGTTTCAATTGTTAATTGGATGTGAAAACTGTTTGAAATTTAAACTATCAAACTAGGTAATGTCGTGTGGCAAAGTGTAAACTAAAGTGTGCACCATAGAGCACGTGTAGCAAGGTTCTTATCGATTGAATTTTGCTATTTGTACAATAATTTTTGACACGTTGTTCAACATGTGCATTGTTGTCTAGTGTCAATTGGATGGGAAAACTATTTGAAATTTAAACTATCCAACAGGGTAAACTAAAGTGTACACCATAATGTGCATTCGCAAGATTCTTACCGATTGAACTTTCCTATTTTTACACTGATTTCTGACACGTTGCTTAACACTTGGACTATTGTCAAGTGTTAATTAGATGGGAAACTATTTGAAATATGGATAGGGTAATGTCACCTGGCAAAGTGTAAACTAAAGTGTACACCATAGTGTACATGTAGCAAGGTTCTTACCGATTGAACTTTGCTATTTGTACACTGATTTTAACACATTGTTTGACACTTACATTGATGTGAAGTGTCAATTGGATGCGAAGACTATTTCAAATTTAAACTGTCAAATCGATTAATATCACGTATTAAAGTGTAAACTAAATTGTGCACCATAGTGTACCTGTCGCGATGTTCTTATCGATTGAACTTTGCTATTTGTACACTGATTTACGACACATTTTTGAGATTTGCGTTGTTGTCAAGTGTCAATTGGGTTAGAAAACTGTTCGAAATTTAAACTGTCCAACAGGGTAATGTCACTTAGCAAAATGTAAACTAAAGTGTACACCTTACTATAAATGAAGCAAGGTTCTTATCGATTAAACTTTGCTATTTGTGCACTGATTTTTGACACGTTGTTTGACAGTTACATTGTTGTCAAGTGTCAATTGGATGCGAAAATAGTTTGAAATTTAAACTGTCAAACGGGGTAATGTCTCGTAGTAAAATATAAACTAAAGTGTGCACCATAGTGCACGTGTAGCAAGGTTCCTACCGATTGAACTTTGCTATTTCTACACTGATTTTTGACACTTGCATTGTTGCCAAGTTCAATTGGATGTGAAAACTGTCAAAAATTTAAACTGTCCAATCGGGTAATGTCACGTGACAAAGTGTAAACTATAGTATACACCATAGTGTACATGTCGCAAGGTTGTTATCGATTGAACTTTGCTATTTGTACACTAATTTTTGACCCGTTGTTTGACACTTGCATTGTTGGATGGGAAAATTGTTTGAAATTTAAACTATCCAACAGGGAAATGTCATGTGCAAAGGATAGAATAAAGTATACACCATAGTGTAAATGTAGCAAGGTTCTTACCGATTTAACTTTGCTATTTGTACACTGATTTTTGACACGTTGTTTGAAAATTGCATTGTTATCAAGTGTCAATTGGATGGGAAAACTGTTTGAATTTTAAACAGTCCGACAGGGTATTGTCACATGGCAAAGGGGAAACTAAAGTGTACACTATAGTGTATATGCAGCATGGTTCTCACAGATTGAACTTTGCAATTTGTTCACTGATTTTTTACCCGTTGTTTTACACTTACATTGTTGTCAAGTGTCAATTGGATGGTAAAACTATTTGAAATTTAAACTATCCTACAGTGTAATGTCATGTGGCAATATATAAACTAAAGTGTACACTATAGTGTACATGTAGCAAGGTTCTTACCGATTGAACTTTGCTATTTGTACACTAATTTTTGACACGTTGTTTAACACTTGCGTTGTTTTCCAGTGTCAAATGGATGGAAAAACTATTTAAAATTTAAATTGTCCAACAGAGTAAGGTCACGTAGCAAAGTTAAAACTAAAGTGTACACCATAGTGTACAGTTAGCAAGGTTCTTATCGATTGAACTTTGCTATTTGTTCACTGATTTTTGACACTTGTATTGTTGTCAAGTGTCAGTTGGATGGGAAAACGGTCTGAAATTTAAACCATCCAATAGGGTAATGTCACGTGACAATGTGTAAACTAAAGTGTAAATGTCGCAAGGTTCTTATCGATTGAACTTTGCTATTTGTACACTAATTTTTGACCCATTATTTGACACTTGCATTGTTGTCAAGTGTCAATTGGATGGAAAAATTGTTTGAAATTTAAATTGTCCAACATGGAAATGTCATGTGGAAAAGGGTAAACTAAAGTATACACTATACTGTATATGTAGCAAGGTTCTTACCGATTGAACTTTACTATTTGTACACTAATTTTTGGCACATTGTTTGACACTTGCGTTGTTGTCAAGTGTCAATTGGATGGGAAAATAGTTTGATATTTAAACTGTCCAACAGGGTAAGGTCAAGTGGCAAAGTGTAAACTAAAGTTTACACCATAGTGTACATGTAGCAAAGTTCTTAACGATTGAACTATGCTATTTGTACACTAATTTTTGACACGTTGTTTGACACTTGCATTGTTGTCAGGTGTCAATTAGTTGGAAAAACTATTTGAAACTTAAACTGTCCTAGAGGGTAACGTCATGTAAGAAAGTGTAAACTAAAGTGCACACCACAATGTGCATTTCGCAAAGTTGTTATCGATTGAATTTTGTTGTTAGTAGACGATTTTTTACACGTTCCTTGAAACTTACACTGTTGTCAAGTGTTAATTGGATGAGAAAACTATTTGAAATTTAAAGTGTCCAATAAGGTAGTGTCATGTGGAAAAGTGTAAACTAAAGTGAACACCATAATGTACATGTCGCAAGGTTCTGGTCGATTGAAATTTGCTATTTGTACACTGAGTTTTGACACATTGTTTGACACTTGCATTGGTTTCAAGTGTCAACTAGATGGGAAAATTGTTTGAAATTTAAACTGTCCCACAGGGTAAAGTCACATGGCAAAAGGTAAACTAAATTGTACACCATAGTGTATATGTAGAAAGGTTCTTACCGATTGAACTTTACAATTTCTTCACTGATTTTTGACATGTTGTTTGACACTTGCATTATTGTCAAGGGTCAATTGGATGGGAAAACTTTTTAAAATTTAAATTATCATACAGGGTAATGTCATGTGGTAAAGTGTAACCTAAATTGTACACCATAGTGTATATGTTGCAAGGTTCTTACTGATTGAACTTGCTATATGTAGCAAGGTTCTTACCGATTGAACTACGCTATTTGTACACTGATTTTTGACAAGTTGTCTGACACTTGCATTGTTGTCAGGTGTGAAGTAGTTGGGAAAACTATTTGAAACTTAAACTATCCTATAGGGTAATGTCACGTGAGAAAGTGTAAACTAAAGTGCACACCATAATGTGCATTTCGCAAGGTTCTTATCGATTGAATTTTGTTGTTTGTAGACAGATTTTTAACACGTTCCTTGAAACTTACACTGTTGTCAAGTGTTAATTGGATGAGAAAGCTGTTTGAAATTTAAATTGTCCAATAGGGTAATGTCACGTGGCAAAGTGTAAACTAAAGTGTACACTATAGTGTACATGTAGTAAGGTTCTCACCGATAGTGTACATGTAGCAAGGTTCTTACCAATTAAACTTTGCTATTTGCGCATTGAATTTTGACACGTTGTTTGACACTTTCATTGTTGTCAAGTGTCAATTGGATTGGAAAATTATTTGAAATTTAAACTATCTAACAAGGTAATGTCACGTGGCAAAGTGTAAACTAAAGTATACACCATAGTGTATATACGGCAAAGTTCTTACAGATTGAACTTTGCAATTTATGCACTAATTTTTGACATGTTTGACACTTGCATTGTTGTCAATTGTCAATTGGATTGAAAATGGTTTGAAATTGAAACTGTCCATCCGGGTAATGTCACCTGGTAAATTATCAACTGCAGTGTACACCATAGTGTACATGTACCAAGGTTCTTACCGATTGAACTTTGCTATTTGTACACTGACTTTTGACACATTGTTTGACACCTGTATTATTGTCAAGTGTCAATTGGATGCAAAAACTATTTCAAATTTAAACTGTCAAACGGGGTAATGTCATGTAGCAAAGTGTAAACTAAAGTGTGCACCATAGTGCACGTGTAGCAAGGTTCTTACGGATTGAACTTTGCTAGTTGTACACTGATTTTTGACAAGTTGTTTGACACTTGCACTGTTGCCAACTGTTAATTGGATGGTAAAACTGTTTGAAATTTAAACTGTCCATTAGGGTAATGTCATGTGGCAAAGTGCAAACTAAAGTGAACACCATAATGTACATGTCGCAAGGTTCTAATCGATTGAAATTTACTATTTGTACACTGAGGTTTGACACGTTGTTTGACACTTGCATTGGTTTCAAGTGTCAATTGGATGGGAAAATTATTTGAAATTTAAACTGTCCCACAGGGTAAAGTCACGTGGTAAAAGGTAAACTAAAGTGTACACCATAGTGTATATGTAGAAAGGTTCTTACCGATTGAACTTTGCATTTTCTTCACTGATTTTTGACATGTTGTTTGACACTTGCATTGTTATCAAGGGTCAATTGGATGGGAAAACTTTTTGAAATTTAAATTATCGTACAGGGTAATGTCAAGTGGTAAAGTGTAACCTAAAGTGTACACCATAGTGTATATGTAGTAAGGTTCTTACCGATTGAAATTTGCTATTTGTACACTGATTTTTGACACATTATTTGAACTTGCATTGTTATCATGTGTCAATTGGATGGGAAAACTATTTAAAATTTATACTATCCTATAGGGTAATGTCATGTGGAAAAGTGTAAACTAAAGTGTACACCATAGTGTATATGTAGCAAGGTTCTTACTGATTGAACTATGCTATTTGTACACTGATTTTTGACAAGTTGTCTGACACTTGCATTGTTGTCAGGTGTGAATTAGTTGGGAAAACTATTTGAAACTTAAACTATCCTATAGGGTAATGTCACGTGAGAAAGTGTAAATTAAAATGCACACCATAATGTGCATTTCGCAAGGTTCTTATCGATTGAAATTTGTTGTTTGTAGACAGATTTTTAACACGTTCCTTGAAACTTACACTGTTATCAAGTGTTAATTGGATGAGAAAACTGTTTGAAATTTAAATTGTCCAATAGGGTAATATCACGTGGCAATGTGTAAACTAAAGTGTACACTATAGTGTACATGTAGCAAGGTTCTCACCGATTGAAGTTTGCTATTTGCGCACTGAGTTTTGACACGTTGTTTGACACTTGCATTGTTGTCAAGTGTCAATTGGGCTGGAAAACTGTTTGAAATTTAAACTGTCTAACGGCGTAATGTCTCGTGGCAAAGTGTAAACTAAAGTGTATACTATAGCGTATATACAACAAGGTTCTTACATATTAAACTTTGCTATTTATGCACTAATTTTTGACATGTTTGACACTTGTATTGTTTTCATGTGTCAATTGGATTGAAAACTACCTGAAATTTAAACTGTCCATTTGGGTAATGTCACCTGGCAAAATGTGAACTAAAGTGTACACCATAGTGTACATGTAGCAAGGTTCTTACCGATTGAACTTTGCTATTTGTACAATGATTTTTGACACGTTGTTTGACACTTGCATTGTTGTCAAGTGTCGATTGGATTCGAAAACTATTTCAATTTTAAACTGTTAAACGGGATAATGTTACGTAGCAAAGTGTAAACTAAAGTGTGCATCATAGTGTACGTGTCGCAATGTTCTTATCGATTGAACTTTGCTATTTGTGCATTGATTTTTGACACATTGCTTCAGACTTACATTGTTGTAAAGTG
The DNA here is from genome assembly GCF_002742605.1 of Olea europaea var. sylvestris. Classification (NCBI taxonomy): domain Eukaryota; kingdom Viridiplantae; phylum Streptophyta; class Magnoliopsida; order Lamiales; family Oleaceae; genus Olea; species Olea europaea. The sequence continues at coordinate 737,690 of NW_019264345.1, read as the reverse complement.
TCAATTGGATTAGAAAATTGTTCAAAATTTAAACTGTCCAAAAGGGTAATGTCACGTCGGAAAGTGTAAACTAAAGTGTACACCATACTGTACATGAAGCAATGTTCTTACAGATTGAACTTTGCTATTTGTACATAGATTTTTGACATGTTGTTTGACAGTTACATTGTTGTCAAGTGCCAATTGGACTCGAAAACTGATTGAAATTTAAGCCGTCAAATTGGGTAATGTCACGTAGCAAAGTGTAAACTAAAGTGTGCACCATAGTGCACGTATAGCAAGGTTCTTACCGATGAATTTTGCTATTTGTACACAAATTTTTGATACGTTATTTGACACTTGCATCATTGTCAAGTGTTAATCGGATGGGAAAATAGTTTAAAATTTAAACTATCCAATAGGGTATTGTCACGTGGCAAAGGGTAAACTAAAGTGTACACCATAGTTTATATGTAGCAAGGCTCTCACCGATTGAACTTTGCAATTTGTTCACTGATTTTTTACACGTTGTTTGACACTTGCATTGTTGTCAAGTGTCAATTGGATGGGAAAACCATTTGAAACTGAAACTATCCTACAGGGTAACGTCACGTGGAAAAGTGTAAACTAAAGTGTACACCATAGCGTATATGTAGCAAGGTTCTTATCGATTGAACTTTACTATTTGTACACTGATTTTTGACGCATTGTTTGACACTTCCATTGTTGTTAAGTGTCAATTGGATGGAAAGACTGTTTGAAATTTAAATTGTCCAACAGGGTAAGGTCACGTGGCAATGTTAAAACTAAAGTGTACACCATAGTGTACACGTAGCAAGGTTCTTACCGATTAAACATTGTTGTATGTACACTGATTTTTGACACGTTGTTTGACACTTGCATTGTTGTCAAGTGTCAATTGGATGGGAAAACTGTCTGAAATTTAAACTTTCCAATAGTATAATGTCACGTGACAAAGTGTAAACTAAAGTGTACACCATAGTGTACATGTAGCAAGGTTCTTACCAATTGAACTATGCTATTTTAACACTGATTTTTGACACATTGTTTGACACTTACATTGCTGTTAGATGTCAATTAGTTGGGAAAACTATTTGGAATTTAAACTTTCCTATGGGTTAATGTCACGTGAAAAAGTGTAAACTAAAGTGTACTCCATAATGTGCATTTCGCAAGGCTCTTATCCATTGAACTTTGCTATTTGTATACTGATTTTTGACACGTTGTTTCACATTTATACTATTGTCAAGTGTTAATTGGATGGGAAAACTATTTGAAATTTAAACTGTCCAAAAGGGTAATGTTACGTGGCAAAGTGTAAACTAAAGTGTACACTATAGTGTACATGTAGCAAGGTTCTTACCGATTGAACTTTGCTATTTGCGCTCTGAGTTTTGACACGATGTTTGACACTTGTATTGTTGTCAAGTGTCAATTGGATTGGAAAACTGTTTGAAATTTAAACTGTCTAACAGGGTAATGTCACGTCGCAAATTGTAAACTAAAGTGTACACCATAGTGTATATACAATAAGGTTCTTACAGATTGAACTTTGCTATTTGTGCACTGATTTTTGACATGTTTGACACTTGTAATGTTGTCAAGTGTCAATTGGATTGAAAATAGTTTGAAATTTAAATTGTCCATTTGGGTAATGTCACCTAGCAAAGTGTAAACTAAAGTTTATACTATGGTGTACATGTAGCAAGGTTTTTACCGGTTTGAACTTTGCTATTTGTACTTTGATTTTTGACACGTTGTTTGACATTTGCATTGTTGTCAAGTGTCAATTGGATGCGAAAATTATTCCTGTAGCACCCCGATCCCTAGTGGACCGAAATGCTACTTACTTTACTTAGCTTAACCGGTGCTTTAGTAACAAGTGTATACGTTTTAGCGGAAGCTTACATCGTCGGATAATAATTTAAATAACAAAACTTCAGATACTTTAAACAAAAACACTGAATCATTTTTCAAAACAAACAAATGTAATTTATTTGAAAAAAACATAACTTGTTCACGCATTCTGCGTTATTCAAAACTTTAAAGAAATAACATTGGAAAATATTTTATAAAAATAAATCCAAATCACTTATTCACCGGATTTCCATGGGCTCGCTGCATCACTCTCCATCTTCTCCTCCATCCATGCCCGAGGTAGAATTCCTTCAATCTGTAGAGATGTGATTAAACCCATGAGTTGAAAAACTCAATAGGTGTCATAGGTGCATTCGTGATCAAGCTATACATTTCAAAATATTAACTTTATAACTTTTCATACATTCCGTACCCGGAGGCACCATTTGACATGAAGGGGTATGCCGTACCTAAGGGTACCATTTGACATAGGAACATTTCTTCAACATAGAGGGGTATGCCGTACCGGAGTACCATTTGACATACAACCATTAACATAGAGGGATATTCCGTGCCGGAGTACCATTTGACATACAAACATTAACATGAATCGAAACTTATAACTTAACACGATTAAACACACTGCACCTCTACCTACCTTGATTGATACTTTTGAAACTTTGAAAACTTCGATGAAACTTGGACGTTGAAGGAAATGTACTCCTTGGATGTTTGAAAACCTTTGAGAATTGATGCTTGGAAACACTTCTTAAACTTCTAGGAAAAATAGTTTTCCTCCCTCTCTTTTTCTCTCTTGGAAACTCTTTCTTTAGTATGTAAAAGCTCTTGCTTTTGGTGTGAGAAAAAATGAATGAAATGAGGTCTCTATTTATAGGTAAATATCCCATAACTTAAAGCAAATGAAGGGTCAAATTTCATTTAAGAGAGAAAACATGGGTGTCATTTAAGTTTGAGGTTAAATACTTCAATTTAGTGGGGTTTTCATTGCCAAAAACCTGGGTGGCCCTTTGAGAAAATAATTGATGAAAATAAATATTTAAATTCTAGAGAAAAACGAGAATTTTCATTTCAAGCAGTTTCGGTTGACCGGTTGTAGTCCGGTTGACACTGCATAGCTTTCAGTTTTTCTATCATAACTTCTTCTCCTGATATTCGATTGAGGTAATTCAAAGTGCGTTAAAAAGCTAACTCAAAGATCTACAACTTTTATTTAGATATCATTTTCCAAATCGAATGTTTCCTATGTCGAAAATGGGTCTCAAATGAGACTAAAAATCTAAAGTATATTTTAGTTATCCAATATTCATGTCTTAGTACCACTAAGGTGTCTAGAATTATTTGGGGTTCTTTATCCCCCACACCTTAATTAAAATTTCGTCCTCTAAATTTACTTTCTGATTGGGCAAATAGTGTTGGATACTTGTCTTTGGCTTCTTCTTCTTTTTCCCAAGTGGCTTCTACACCGTGATGATTCCACTGTATCTTAAACAGCTGAATCTCTTTATTCCTTAGTTTATGCACTTTTCGATCCAATATCTTGATCGGTAGTTACTCGTACGAAAAATCTTTCTGTACCTCCAAGGTTTGATAACTCACTACATGATTAGGATCATGTACACACTTTTTTTATCATCGATATATGGAACACATTGTGCACTGTCGATAATTCAGGTAGCAAAGCTAGTCGGTAAGCCACATTTCCGACTCTATCAAGTATCTCGAAAGGTCCAATATACCAGGGTCGTAGCTTGCCTTTCTTTCCAAATCTAAGTACACCTTTCATCGGTGCTACTTTCAGAAACACTTTATCCCCAACTTGGAATTCTAAATCCTTCCTCCTTGTATCTGCATAGCTCTTTTGTCGATCCTGTGCTGCCTTTATTCTTGCACGGATCTTATCGATTACCTCAACCGTCCTTTCCACCATTTCTAGTCCCAAAACTCTCTTCTCTCTGACTTCATCCCAATGAATAGGGGATCTACATCTTCTACCATTGCCACGTGACATTGCCATGTTGGACAGTTTGAATTTCAAACATTTTCCCATCCAATTGAAACTTGAGAATAGTGTAAGTGTCGAACAACGTGTCAAAATAAGTGTACAAATAGCAAAGTTCAATCGGTAAAAACCTTGCTACATGTGCACTATGGTGTATACTTTAGTTTACACTTTGCGACGTGACATTACCCTATTGGACAAGTTAAAGTTCAAACAGTTTTCCCATCCAATAGACACTTGACAACAATGCAAGCGTCAAACAACGTGTCAAAAATCAGTGTACAAATAACGAAGCTCAATCGGTAAGAGCCTTGCTACATGTACACTATGGTGTACACTTTAGTTTATACTTTGCCATATGACAATACCCTATTGGACAATTTAAATTATAAATAGTTTTCCCATCCAATTGGAACTTAACAACAATGCAAGTGTCAAACAACGTGTCAAAAACCAGTGTACAAATAGCAAAGTTCAATCGGTAAGGACCTTACTACATGTGCACTATGGTGTTCGCATTAGTTAACACTTTACCGCGTGACATTATCCTGTCGGACAGTTTAAATTTCAAGTGGTCTTCCCATCCAATTGACATTTGACAGCAATGTAAGTGTCAAACAATGTGCCAAAAATTGGTGTACAAGTAGCAATGTTCAATCTGTCTGAACCATATTACATGTACACTATGGTGTACACTTTAATTTACACTTTGCGATGTGACATTACCCTGTTGGACAGTTTAAATTTCAAATAGTTTTCCCATCCAATTGACAATTGACAATAACGCAAGTGTCAAACAACATGTCAAGTATCGGTGTACGAATAGCAAAGTTCAATCAGTAAGAACCTTGGAACATGTACATTATGGTGTACACTTTAGTTTACACTTTGCGAAGTGACATTACCTTGTTGGATAGTTTAAATTTCAAACAGTTTTTTCATCTAATTGACACTAGACAACAATGTAAGTGTCAAAAAACGTGTCCAAAATCTGTGTACAAATAGCAAAGTTCAATCAGGAAGGACCTCGCTACATTACACTATGGTGTACACTTTAGTTTACACTTCGCCAAATGACATTACACTGTGGGGCAGTTTAACTTTCAAACAGTTTTTCCATGTCAACTTGACAACAATGCAAGGGTCAAACAACGTGCCAAAAATTAGTGTACAAATAGCAATGTTCGATCGGTATGGACCTAGCTACATGTACACTATGGTGTGTACTTTAGTTTTCACTTTGCCACGTGACATTACCCTGTTAGACTGTATAAATTTTGAACAATTTTCCCATCCAATTGACCCTTGATAGCAATGCAAGTGTCAAACAACGTGTCAAAAATCGTTCTACAAATAGCAAAGTTCAATCGGTAAGAACCTTGCTACATATACACTATGGTGTACACTTTAGATTACACTTTTCCATGTGACATTACCCTGTTGAACACTTTAAGTTTCAAACAATTTTCCCATCCATTTGACACTTGACAACAACGAAAGTGTCAAATGACGTGTAAAAAATCAATGTACAAATAGCAATGTTCAATAGGCAAGGACCTAGCTACATGTACACTATGGTGTACACTCTAGTTTACACTTTACCACGTGACATTACCCTATTAGACGGTATAAATTTTGAACAGTTTTTCCATCCAATTGACACTTGACAACAATGCAAGTGTCAAACAACGTGTCAAAAGTTGGTGTACAAATAGCAAAATTCAATGGCAAACTTCAATCGGTAAGAACCTTGCTACATGTACACTATGGTGTATACTTTAGTTTACACTTTGCCACGTGACATTATCCTGTTGGACAGTTTAAATTTCAAGCAGTTTTCCCATCCAATTGACATTTGACAACAATGTAAGTGTCAAAGAACATGTCAAAAATCAGTGCAGAAATAGCAATGTTCAATCAGGAAGGACCTTTCTACATGTACATTATAGCGTACACTTTAGTTTGTACTTTGCCACGTGATATTACCCTGTTAAACAGCGTGTCAAAAATTGGTGTATAAATAGCAAAGTTCAATCGGTAAGAACCTTGCCACATGTATACTATGGTGTACACTTTAGTTTACACTTTGCCACATGACATTACCTTATTGGACAGTTTAAATGTCAAATAGTTTTCACATCAAATTGACACTAGGCAGCAACATAAGTGTCAAACAACGTGTCCAAAATTTGTGTACAAATAGCACAGTTCAATCGACAACGACCCTCCTACATTACACTATGGTGTACACTTTAGTTTATACTTTGCCATGTGACATTACCCTGTTGGACAGTTTAAATTTCAAAGAGTTTTCCCATCAAATTAATGCTTGAAAACAATAGAAGTGTCAAACAACATGTCAAAAATCAGTGTACAAATAACAAAGTTCTCTCTGTAGGAACCATTCTACCTGTACACCATGGTGTATACTTTAGTTTACACTCTGCCACACGACATAACCCTACATTACAGTTAAAATTTCAAACAGTTTTCCAATCCAATTTACCCTTGACAACAATGCAATGTCAAATAACGTGTCAGAAATCAGTGTACAAATAGAAAAGTTCAATCGGTAAGAACCTTGCGAATGTACACTATGGTGTACACTTTAGATTACACTTTGCCACGTGACATTAATCTGTTGGACAGTTTAAATTTCAAATAGTTTTCCAATCCAATTGACACTTGACAACATTGCAAGTGTAAAACAACGTGTCAAAAATCAGTGTACAAATTGCAAAGTTCAATCGGTAAAAACCTTGCTACATGTCTACTATGGTGTACACTTTAGTTTACACTTTCCCACGTCACATTACCCTATTGGACAGTTTAAATTTCAAACAGTTTTCCCATCAAATTGACACTTGACAATAATGCAACGTCAAACAACGTGTCAAAAATTAGTTTACAAATAAAAAATTTCAATCGGTAAGAACCTAGCTAGTGTACACTATGGTGTACACTTTAGTTTACACTTTGCCACGTGACATTACCCTGTTGGACAGCTTAAATTTCAAATAGTTCCAATCCAATTGACATTTGACAACATTGCAAGTGTAAAACAACGTGTCAAAAATCAGTGTACAAATAGCAAAGTTCAATCGGTAAGGACCTTGCTACATGTGCACTATGATGTATGCTTTAGTTTACACTTTCCCGCGTGACATTACCCTGTTGGACAGTTTAAATTTCATGCGGTTTTCCATTCAATTGACACTTGACAGCAAGGTTTGTGTCAAACAACGTGTCAAAAATTGGTGTACAAATAGCAATGTTCAATCTATCTGAACCATGCTACATGTACACTATGGTGTACACTTTAATTTACACTTTACCATGTGACATTACCCTATTGGACAGTTAAAATTTCAAACAATTTTCCCATCCAATTGACACTTGACAATAACGCAAGTGTCAAACAACGTGTCAAGTATCAGTGTACAAAAAGTAAAGTTCAATCGATAAGAATCTTGCAACATGTACACTATGGTATACACTTTAGTTTTCACTTTGCCACGTGACGTTACCCTATTGGATAGTTTAAGTTTGAAATAGTTTTCCCATTCAATTCACACTTGACAACAATGCAAGTGTCAAAAATCATCGTACAAATAGCAAAATTTAATCGGTAAGGACCTTGCTACATGTACACTATGGTGTACTCTTTAGTTTACACTTTTCCACGTGACATTACCATGTTGGATAGTTTTAATTTCAAATAGTTTTCCCATCCAATTGACACTTGACAACCATGAAAGTGTCAAACAATGTGTCAAACATAAGTTTACAAATAGCAAAGTTCAATCGGTAAGGACCTTACTACGTTTATACTCTGGTGTACAGTTTAGTTCACACTTTGCCAAGTGACATTACCCTTGTTGGATAGTTTAACTTTCAAACAATTTTCCCATCCAATTGAAACTTGACAACAATGCAAGTGTCAAACAACGTATAAAAATCAGTGTACAAATAGCAAATTTCAATCGATAAGGACCTTGCTATATGCACACTATGGTGTACAAACTTTAGTTTACACTTTGCCACGTGACATTACCCTGCTGGACAGTTTAAATTTCAAACTATTTTCCCATCCAATTGACACTTGACAACAATACAAGTGTAAATCAACTTGTTTTAAAAATCAGTGTACAGATAGCAAAGATCAATTGCTAAGAACCTTGCGACAAGTACACTACGGTGTACACTTTAGTTTACACTTTCCACGTGACATTACCCTATTAGACAGTTTAGATTTCAAATAGTTTTCCCTTCCAACTAACACTTGACAACAATGCAAGTGACAACAACGTGTCGAAAATCAGTATACAAGTAACCAAGTTCAACCGGTAAGGACCTTGCTACATGTACACTATGGTGTAAACTTTATTTTACACTTTGCCACGTGGCATTACCTTGTTGGACAGTTTAAATTTCAGACAGCTTTCTCATCCAATTGACACTTGACAACAATGCAAGTGTCAAACAACCTATCAAAAATCAGTGAACAAATAGCAAAGCTCAATCGGCAACTACATGTAAACTATGGTGTACACACTTTAGTTTACACTTTGCCACGTGACATTACCCTGCTGGACATTTCAAATTTCAAATAGTTTTCGCATCCAATTGACACTTGACAACAATGCAAGTGTCAAACAACGTGATGAAAATCAGTGTATAAATAGCAAAGTTCAATCGGTAAGAACCTTGCTACATGTACACTATGGTGTACACACTTTATTTTACACTTTGGCACATGATATTACCCTACTGGACAGTTTAAATTTCAAACAGTTTTCCAATCCAATTTATACTTGACAACACTGCAAGTGTCAAACAACGTGTCAAAAATCAGTGTACACATAGCAAAGTTCAATCGATAAGTACCTTGCCATATGTACACTATGGTGTACACACTTTAGTCTACACTTTGCCACGTGACATTACCCTGCTGGAAAATTTAAATTTCAAACAGTTTCCCATCCAATTGACACTTGACAACAATACAAGTGTAAATCAACGTGTCAAAAATCAGTGTGCAGATAGCAAAGTTCAATTGGTAAGAACCTTGCAATAAGTACACTACAGTGTACACTTTAGTTTACACTTTGCCACGTGACATTACCCCATTGTACAATTTAAATTTCAAACGGTGTTCCCTTCCAATTGAAACTTGACAACAATGCAAGTGTCAAACAAAGTGTCGAAAATTAGTGTACAAGTAGCCAAGTTCAATCGATAAGGACATTGCTACATGTGCACTTTTCTTTACACTTTGTCACATGACATTACCCTGTTGAACAGTTTAAATTTCAAATAATTTTTCAATCCAATTAACACTTGAACACAATGCAACTATCAAACAATGTGTTAAAAATAGTGTACAAATAGCAATGTTCAGTCGGTAAGAACCTTGCTACATGTACACTATGGTGTACACTTTTGTTTACACTTCGTCATGCGACATTACCCTGTTGGAATGTTTGAATTTCAAACAGTTTTCCCATCCAATTAACACTTGACAACAATGCAAGTGTCAAACAACGTGTCAAAAATCGGTTTATAAATAGCAAAGTTCAATCGTAAGAACCTTGCGACTTGTACACCTTGGTGTACACTTTAGTTTGCACTTTGCCACGTGACATTACCCTGTTGGACAGTTTAAATTTCAAACAATTTTCCCATGCAATTGACACTTCACAAAAATGAAAAGTGTCTAGCAACATGTCCAAAATGAGTGTACAAATAGGAAAGTTCAATCGGTAAAGGCCTTGCTACAGTACAATATGGTATACACTTTAGTTTATACTTTGCCACGTGATATTGCCCTGTCGGATAGTTTAAATTTCAAATAGTTTTCCCATCCAATTGACACTTGACAATAATGCAAGAGTTAAATAACGTGTCAAAAATTAGTGCACAAATAGTAAAGTTCAATCGATAAGAACCTTGATACATGTACACTATGGTGTACACTTCAGTTTACACTTTGCCACGTAACATTATCCTGTTGGACAGTTTAAATTTCAAGCAGTTTTTCAATTCAATTGACACTTGACAACAATGTAAGTGTTAAACAACGTTTCAAAAATCAGTGTACAAATGGCGAAGTACAATCGGTAAGGACCTTGCTACATGTACACTGTGGTGTACACATTAGTTTACTATTTGCCACGCGAAATTTTCGTGTTGGACAATTTAAATTTCTAACAATTTTCCCATGAAAGTCACACTTAACAACAACGCAAGTGTCAAACAACGAGTCAAAAATCAGTGCACAAATAGCAAAATTCAATCGGTAAGGACCTTGCTACATGTAAACTATGGTGTACACTGTAGTTTACACTTTGCCACGTGACATTACCCTATTGGACAGTTTAAATATCAAACAATTTTCCCTTCCAATTGACACTTGACAACAATGCAAATGTAAAACAACGTGTCAAAAATCAGTGTACAAGTGGCCAAGTTAAATTGGTAAGGACCTTGCTACATGTACAATATGGTGTACACTTTATTTTACACTTAGCCACGCGACATTATCCTTTTGGTCAGTTTAAATTTCAAATAGTTTTCTCATCCAATTGACACTTGACAACAATGCAAGTGTCAAACAACCTATCAAAAATCAGTGAACAAATAGCAAAGCTCAATCGGCAACTACATGTAAACTATGGTGTACACACTTTAGTTTACACTTTGCCACGTGACATTACCCTGCTGGACATTTCAAATTTCAAATAGTTTTCCCATCCAATTGACACTTGACAACAATGCAAGTGTCAAACAACGTGATGAAAATCAGTGTATAAATAGTAAATTTCAATCGGTAAGAACCTTGCTACATGTACACTATGGTGTACACACTTTATTTTACACTTTGGCACATGACATTACCCTACTGGACAGTTTAAATTTCAAACAGTTTTCCCATCCAATTTATACTTGACAACACTGCAAGTGTCAAACAATGTGTCAAAAATCAGTGTACAAATAGCAAAGTTCAATCGATAAGTACCTTGCTATATGTACACTATGGTGTACACACTTTAGTTTACACTTTGCCACGTGACATTACCCTGCTGAAAAATTTAAATTTCAAACAGTTTCCCATCCAATTGACACTTGACAACAATACGAGTGTAAATCAACATGTCAAAAATCAGTGTGCAGATAGCAAAGTTCAATTGGTAAGAACCTTGCGACAAGTACACTACGGTGTACACTTTAGCTTACACTTTGCCATGTGACATTACCCCATTGGACAGTTTTAATTTCAAACAGTGTTCCCTTCCGATTGAAACTTGACAACAATGCAAGTGTCAAACAAAGTGTCAAAAATTAGTGTACAAGTAGCCAAGTTCAATCGATAAGGACATTGCTACATGTGCACTTTTCTTTACACTTTGTCACCTGACGTTACCCTGTTGAACAGTTTAAATTTCAAATAGTTTTCCAATCCAATTAACACTTGAACACAATGCAACTGTCAAACAACGTGTTAAAAATAGTGTACAAATAGCAATGTTCAGTCGGTAAGAACCTTGCTACATGTACAATATGGTGTCCACTTTTGTTTACACTTCGTCACGCGACATTACCCTGTTGGAATGTTTGAATTTCAAACAGTTTTCCCATCCAATTGACACTTGACAACAATGCAAGTGTCAAACAAAGTGTCAAAAATTGGTTTATAAATAGCAAAGTTCAATCGTAAGAACCTTGGGACTTGTACACTTTAGTTTGCACTTTGCCACGTGACATTACCCTGTTGGACAGTTTAAATTTCAAACAATTTTCTCATGCAACTGACACTTCACAAAAAATGAAAAGTGTCTAACAACATGTCCAAAATGAGTGTACAAATAGGAAAGTTCAATCGGTAAAGGCCTTGCTACACGTACAATATGGTATACACTTCAGTTTACACTTTGCCACGTGATATTACCCTGTCGGATAGTTTAAATTTCAAATAGTTTTCCCATCCAATTGACACTTGACAATAATGCAAGAGTTAAATAACGTGTCAAAAATTAGTGCACAAATGGTAAAGTTCAATCGATAAGAACCTTGATACATGTACACTATGGTGTACACTTCAGTTTACACTTTGCCACGTAACATTATCCTGTTGGACAGTTTAAATTTCAAGCAATTTTTCAATTCAATTGACACTTGACAATAATGTAAGTGTTAAACAACGTTTCAAAAATTAGTTTACAAATGGCGAAGTACAATCGGTAAGGACCTTGCTACATGTACACTGTGGTGTACACTTTAGTTTACTATTTGCCACGCGAAATTTTCGTGTTGGACAATTTAAATTTCTAACAATTTTCCCATGAAAGTCACACTTAACAACAACGCAAGTGTCAAACAACGAGTCAAAAATCAGTGTACAAATAGCAAAATTCAATCGGTAAGGACCTTGCTACATGTAAACTATGGTGTACACTTTAGTTTACACTTTACCACATGACATTACCCTATTGGACAGTTTAAATTTCAAACAGTTTTCCCTTCCAATTGACACTTGACAACAATGCAAATGTAAAACAACATGTCAAAAATCAGTGTACAAGTGGCCAAGTTAAATTGGTAAGGACCTTGCTACATGTAAAATATGGTGTACACTTTATTTTACACTTAGCCATGCGACATTACCCTGTTGGAAAGTTTGAAATTCAAACAGTTTTCCCATCCAATTGAAACTTGACAACAATACAAGTGTCAAACAATGTGTCAAAATCGGTTTATAAATAGCAAAGTTCAATCGTAAGAACCTTGCGACTTGTACACTATGGTGTACACTTTAGTTTGCACTTTGCCACGTGACATTACCTTGTTGGACAGTTTAAATTTCAAACAATTTTCAAATCCAATTGACACTTCACAAAAATGAAAAGTGCCAAACAACGTGTCCAAAGTCAGTGTACAAATAGGAAAGTTCAACCGTCAAGGACCTTGCTACATGTACACCATGGTATACACTTCAGTTTACACTTTGCCACGTGATATTACCCTGTCAAACAGTTTAAATTTCAAATAGTTTTCCTATCCAATTGACACTAGACAACAATGCAAGAGTCAAACAATGTGTCAAAATTCAGTGTAGAAATAGTAAAGTTCAATCAGTAAGAACCTTGATACATGTACACTATGGTGTATACTACAATTTACACTCTGCCACGTGACATTACCCTGTTGGACAGTTTAAATTTCAAATAGTTTTTCCATCCAAATTACACTTGACAACAACGTAAGTGTCAAACAACATTTCAAAAATCAGGGTACAAATGGCAAAGTTCAATCGGTAAGGACCTTGCTACATGTACACTGTGGTGTACACTTTAGTTTACTATTTGCCACGCGAAATTTTCCTGTTGGACAGTTTAAATTTCTAACAATTTTCCCATAAAAATCTCACTTGACAACAATGCGAGTGTCAAACAACGAGTCAAAAATCAGTGTACAAATAGCAAAATTCAATCGGTAAAGACCTTGCTACATGTAAACTATGGTGTACACTTTAGTTTACACTTTGTCACGTGACATCACCCAATTGGACAGTTTAAATTTCAAACAGTTTTCCCTTCCAATTTACACTTGACAGCAATGCAAATGTTAAACGATGTGTTAAAAATCAGTGTACAAGTGCCCAAGTTCAATCCGTAAGGACCTTGCTACATGTACACTATGGTGTATACTTTATTTTACACGTTGCCACGTGACATTAACCTATTGGAAAGTTTGAATTTCAAATAGTTTTTCCATCCAATTGACACTTAACAACAATGCAAGTGTCAAAAATTAGTTTATAAATAGCAATGTTCAATTGTAAGAACCTTGCAACTTGTGCACTATGGTGTACACTTTCGTTTGCACTTGGCCACGTGCCATTACCCTGTAGGACAGTTTAAACTTCAAAAAGTTTTTCCATCCAATTGACACTTCACAAAAATGAAAAGTGTCAAATAACGTGTCCAAAATTAGTGTACAAATAGGAAAGTTCAATCGGTAAGGACCTTGCTACATGTACACTATGGTATACACTTCAGTTTATACTTTGCCACATGATATTACCCTGTTGGACTGTTTAAATGTCAAACAATTTTCCCATCCAATTGATACTTGACAACAATGCAAGTGTCAAACAACCTGTTAAAAATCAGTGTACAAATTGCAAAGTTTAGTCGATAAGAACCTTGCTACATGTGCACTATGGTGTACACTTTAGTTTACACTTTGCCACGTGATATTACCCTGTTGGACATTTTAAATTTCAAATAGTTTTCCCATCCAGTTGGCACTTAACAACAATGCAAGTGTCAAACAACGTGTCAAAAATCAGTGTACAAATAGCAATGTTCAATCTGTAAGAACCTTTCTTCATGTACACTATAGTGTACACACTTTAGTTTACACTTTGCTACGTGACATTACCCTATTGGAAAGTTTGAATTTCAAACAGTTTTCTCACCCAACTGACACTTGACAACAATGCAAGTGTCAAACAATGTGTCAAAAATTGGTTTATAAATTGCAAAGTTCAATCATAAGAACCTCGTGAATTGTACACAATAGTGTACACTTTAGTTTGCACTTTACCACGTGACATTACCCTATTGGACAATTTAAATTTCAAACAGTTTTCCCATCCAATTGACACTTCACAAAAATGAAAAGTATCAAACGTGTCCAAAATCAGTGTACAAATAGGAAAGTTCAATCGATAAGGACCTTGCCACATGTACACTATGGTGTACACTTCAGTTTACACTTTGCCACACGATATTACCCTGTTGGATAGTTCAAATTTCAACCAGTTTTCCCATCGAATTGACACTTGACAACAATGTAAGTGTCAAACAATGTTTCAAAAATCAGTGTACAAATGGGAAAGTTCAATCGGTAAGGACCTTGCTACATGTACACTGTGGTGTACACTTTAGTTTACTATTTGCCACGCAAAATTGTCCTGTTGGATAGTTTAAATTTCTAACAAATTTTCTATGAAAATCACACTTGATAACAATGCAAGTGTCAAACAACGAGTAAAAAATCAGTGTACAAATTGTAAAATTCAATCGGTAAGGACCTTGCTACATTTAAACTATGGTGTACACATTAGTTTACACTTTGCCACGTGACATTATCCTATTGGATAGTTTAAATTTCAAACTGTTTTTCCTTCCAATTGACACTTGACAACAATGAAAATGTCAAACAACGTGTCAAAAATTAGTGTACAAATAGCCAAGTTCAATCGGTAAGGACCTTGCTACATGTACACTTTATTTTACACTTTGCCACATGATATTACCTTGTTGGAAATTTTAAATTTCAAATAGTTTTCCCATCCAATTGGCACCTAACAACAATGCAAGTGTCAAACAACGTGTCAAAAATCAATGTACAAATAGCAATGTTCAATCGGTATGAACCTTGCTTCATGTACACTATGGTGTACACACTTTAGTTTAAACTTTGCTACATTACATTAACCTATTGGGCAATTTAAATTTCAAATAGTTTTTCCATCCAACTGACGCTTGACAACAATGCGAGTGTAAATCAACGTGTCAAATCAGTGTACAAATAGGAAAGTTCAATCGGTAAAAATATTGCATTATCTCCATTCCAGCGTTCACCGCTGTCATGCATCTCTCATAGACATCATGTATATGTTTGACAAGTGGACGGAGCAGATCAGTCACGTAATTCTCATAGGACTGAATGGCGATTTTACGGTTCAATGCTCCTCTATATGCCCTAGTCGTTCTACGAGCCATATCTGTTGCATTTTCACATATCATACACTTTTTTTTTACTCTTGGAAAAATGGCTACTGTTACATAACATTCTATCTATAAATTCTAGCCCAATGTGTATCTTTTGAAAAAAAAACACATCTTTCAAATCATTTCCAACTGGCATAGTATATCTTTGAAAATAAGCATAAGTTGTACCATAGCATCGCAAAGCATCATAACATAGTCTTTTCATGAAAACATTAACTTTGAACATACCTGGGCCGTAGGATGAGATTGATGGATGGATGCAAGATGCCATGAAGTATCCTAGACTTTTTCATTTAAAAAAAAATACTTGGCCTACAAAACCGACTAAACCATTTAAAAAAAAAACGTACTTGGTCTACAGAACTGGATAAACCGTACTCTGATACCATGTTGTATCGCCCCGACCCCTTGTGGACCGAATGCTACTTACTTTACTTAACTAACCGGTGGTTTAGTCATAGGAGAATATGTTTTAGCGAAAGCTTAATTTTTACAATGATAATTTTAGCAACAACCTTTCGAATACTTTAAATAAAACATTGAATAAAAAAATACTAAACGTAATTTATTTGAAGAAAATACAACTTGTTCTCGCGTTCAGCGTTATTCAAATACTTTAAAGAAATAACATTGAAAACATTCACAAAAATAAATCTAAATAACTGGTTCACCAGGTTTTTCCATGGGCTCGTTGCACCACTCTCCATCTTTTCCATCATCCAGGTCCAAGGTAGAATCATATCAATCTGTAGAGAAGTGGTTATGTAACGCCCCAAATATTATTGACTTAAATTTGAGGAGTTACCGATATCATTCCATAATCATACATCAAACGGAAATAAAATTTAAAATTTAATACCTTAATTTATTGAAACTCAAATACTGAATCAAATAAACATAGCGTCATGAATAGAATTGAAGAGAAACATAAAATGCCCTAACAAATTTATTATGGATTCCTAAAAATTTCTTTTACTTGGCAACCTTCGCACCACTCAGCCACCATCCACGTTGACCAATCTGACCTGAAATGTTAAAATGGAAGGAGTGAGTAATTTATATTCAATAGGATACGTGCGTCCAAAACAATATGATAACTTTTAAAACATGAATTTATAACATTTCATATCATCATTTCATCAAAAGCAATCGGTGATCAATCGAATACTCTAACATATTTGAGATGACTCGAAGGCGATCTCACATTTCATTTCATAGGGACCCGCAGGTCAATTAGCATTTCATGAAATAAATCACATAAAAAAAATTATAATATTGCAAGGATGAATCACTTGCACATGGTATCCTACCTCGTTAGATCAAATAAACTTTTCAAAAGTAAAACCAAAAATCACGCTTCAAATCTTTTACTTCCTACTGCCGCTGCTGTAAACGTCCTTTTTTTTTCTTTTCTTTTTTTTTTTAAGAAGGAGAACTGCTTTATGCTTTAGAAAAGTATGAGACAATTCTCTAACTTTTGTAGAGTATTTATATAAAAAAAAAAAAACCTGATTTAACTAGGAGTAAAGCCGTGCTATGCAAGGAATAGGATAATAATGACTTCACAAAATTGGGATAAGAATTGGAGTTTGAAATATTATCAAGTACATGTTTTATGGTCAAACAATAAAACAAATCTAAGTAGTTTGACTGAAGAATTATTCACCCTATATAATATCACCATGCAATTTATATACACGTGTATGCAGGAAAACTGATTTGGTTAGGATGGTTTTAATTCAATAAACAATCTTGATAGGATAGATTAAAGATTTGCTATATCTTGTAACACGTGCACACCAATTTGAAGGTAGTTGGTTTGTTATATTGGACTTTTCAAATGAAAAATAGATTTGGGATAAGATTAAATCTTAAAATAATATCTCTAATGGTGGAAACAGAATTTTAACTAAGATTTTTAAACGTGATAAAATATTCTATCTTTTACTAATTATCTTAAAAAGTACATTATTAAACAAAAATATTACATACGTTTCGTTGAATTTATTTATTCCCAATTAAATCATCACTATCGATGCATGCACATATTAGGATAAGTTGGAATCCTAATTGCATTAGATATATGGCTTAATTTATTTTAATGCATCAACCAATTTAAATGACTAATAAAACTCTTATTTAATTTTCACAAAAATTGTCTTTATTTTCTATTATCAAACCGAGAGCAAAAGTGGACAGATTTAATAGAATTTGATTACAGTAGGAAATCACATAAATTCTCGTTTAATTGTGGTTGACTCCAAATCCTAAATTTAACAAACTAATAAGGGAAATCATATTGGAGTTTTAATTAAATATCAATTATCCTTTTAATCCTAATCAAAAGCAAGGAAGTTTCACGTGGCTACATATTATTTAAAATACTATTACTTACCAACTCAATTAATAACAAAGCTTACATATTTAAAACTACAATATCTTGGCAATAACTTATCCAAATTAACTTTTTCTCGAGCCTAAAATGCATAATTAATTACAAGCTTTCCAACGAGTACAATATTGATATACTTACACTCACTCTACCAAAATTCAATTATTTGACCCAAAATAAAATATGAATTCAAAAACCTATTTTATCTTGGTCCTTATTATTATTATTTTTTTTAACAATATAACAAATAATATAATTAAGTTTTATTCTAAAATTTTCGAGATGTTACAATCTCACCCCCTTAAAATAATTTCGTCCTCGAAATTTTTCTTATCCTGGTGAAAAGTCTGAGGTACATGACCTTGATCTCATCTTCTCCAGACTTTTAAAATCTTATCTTCTTCTCCAAGCTTCATATTGTTGCATAAAAGTTTTCCAACCAATCCATCCCTAGGATGGCATAAAAATACTTCATCTTTAAAAGGTATAAGTTAGCTATACATTCTTTTCTATCTTGACCTATCTATCTATTTGTTTGTATTAAGTGTACTGCCACTGGAATAGTAACTTCTAGAACACTACTGGCTCCTTCGCGACTAGTTCGAGATTTGGCAATGAAAACAGGGTAAACAAGGAATGAACAGCTCCTAAGCATATAAGAATATAGGCAAGTAATTCAGATATAGATAGATTACCTGCCGTCATGTCCTAATTCTCAGTTGCCTCTTGTTGGGTTAAAGCAAAGACTCTAGCTGGTCCCTTTTTACTTTGATCGTTGTCCCTCTTTGGTGG